>NC_030813.1:40906347-41208463 GCF_001704415.2 Capra hircus
TTCAGGACCTTAGTCATGTTAGACTCTTTGTGACCCCATGGACCACAGCATGCCAAGCTTCCCTGTCCATCAACAACTCCCAGAGCTTGCTCAAACTCATGTCCATTGAGTCGGTGATGCCATCCAACCATCTCATCCTCTTTCGTCCCCTTCTCCTCCTGCCTTCAATCTTTCCCGGCATCAGGGTCTTTTCCAGTGAGTCAGTTCTTTGCATCAGGTGGCCAAAGTATTGGAGTTTCAGCTTCAGCATCAGTTCTTCCAATGAATATTCAGGACTGATTTTCTTTAGGATGGACTGTTTGGATCTCCTTGCAATCCAAGGGACTCTCAAGAGTCTTCTCTAGTACCATAGTTCAAAAGTATCAATTTTTCAGTGCTCAGCTTTCTTTATAGTGGAGTCTTATGGGATACACTATTTCTCCAGCAAGAGTTATGACAACATGTTGAATTATTGTCCACTGTGAATGTTTATTAAAGACACAGCATCCAAGGTTTCTACTGGGGTCAGGTTACATAGACATTCTCTGCTTAGAATATACCATGGTTTCAGATTCTCAGAAGTAAATAAGGTGTTCACTATAAACCACAGTTTTTGAGCAAATAGTTTAGGAAGAGTGAGGCACTCTTACCAGTTATGGAATACAGGGAACCCTCCCGAAATCCAAGTGCCCTGATTCCAGACAAGGGTCCACCTTGCAGGCAGCCCTTTCAATGGATATCAGATTTAGTTGAGAAAGTTGCTTGGCCTTTTAGAGGCTTGCTATGCTTGGCTAAAGGCAAGCTTTAGAGGAGAGGTAAGGGGTGCAGAGTAAAGCAGGAATACAGTGGATCCCATTTCCTCTTCCTCTTCTGGGCAGAAGGTGATGAAAGCTTGGACAGTGCCTGGATTTTGCTTCCCAGGTGGTGCAGTGGTAAAGAATTCACATGCCAGTACAGGAGACACAAGAGATCAAGTTTTGATCCCTGGGTTGGGACGATCCCCTGGAGTAGGAAATGGCAACCCACTCCAGTATTCTTGCCTGGAAAATTCCATGGACAGAGCAGCCTGGTGGACTATAGGCAATGGGGTTGTGAAGAGTCGGATGTGACTAAGTGACTGGGCACATACAGACAGGTGTCTGGATTAATTATATCATCTTCTTTGTCTTCCTTTTTTACTTTACTGCTCATCATAAAAGAAACAGAGGCAATTTTCAATTGCAAGACACCTTTAACTTCTTCCTGAAAAGTACTCACATACTGTGTTCCTGGGTTTTGTTGTACATTGGAGTTTACAATGTAAAGTCAACCTCTGAAGAACAACTTGGCAAAGTGATAAATTTATTTATAAGGCTCACTTCTTAAGTTGTTTAACCTATAAATTCAGAATTTAGTGTTTTGAGATTGTATAAAGTAAAGGTACAATTATGTGACTTTTTTTTCATAGCTGAGTTTCTATATGAATCAGTCCAACATACTAAACTTCTTGGAAGTTATTGAACTTAGAAGAGCTTCTCCTGGATTTCTTGCTATGATATGGGATTTGTGCTTCCAACTTGATTTCTCTCGCTCAAATAATTCAGCTTTTGGCCACTGGAAATAATTGTACAGCCAAAAATAAAACCTTACATCTCTCTAAACAAAGCTAGAAATTATAAAATCAACAATTAGTATCAAAATATAATCCTATTGCATTTTTCTTGAGATATTCTTGCTGGTATTATTTTGGGACTGTTGTTAGATGGCCTTTTTCCAAGAAAGTGAGTAATTATTTTAGGGAGCAGAAAAGGAGAAAGAAGTGTGTGGGAATAAAATATTTAAATTGCTGTTTTCTTTGAGCTGTAATAGTGCCTGTTACTTGTGTGACTATAATATTTAGAACTCAATGGTATTTATACCAATCTTAAAATATTTTGAGAACCATAATGTTTTTCATTTGTATTTCTTTGAAATATGATAACAATTGATGAAAATTTTTTTAAAAAGCTTTTTCCTTGATGCAATATTATGTCTTCGTGGAATAGTTTTACTCAAGAAATAAACAATGGAAGATAAAAATATTTCTTTTATGCTAACATTTTAACTTTTGGAGGATGATTTGAGACTGAATCCTAGTTGTTTGTTTTCAGTATTTATTACAGTTTATATTAAAATGTGTGGGATTTAGTCATAATGTCTTAATATCATTTCAGTTTATATAGCTGAGCAGTTTCAGTGCCTTCAATACAACATTTATCTATATTTTTAAAAGGGTATTTTTAAAGCTAGAAAACGATCCAACAGCATACATTTTTAAACTGTTATTTGTCCACGCAGTATTATATTAAAATGTCTACTGTTTCTAGGGCTTCTTAATAATTGAAGACATGATTTATTTCCAGGAGACTAGCTTATTAAATCAGAGAAGGCAATGGCAATCCACCCCAGTACTCTTGCCTGGAAAATCCCATGGACGGAAGAGCCTGGTGGGCTGCAGTCTATGGGGTCACTAGGAGTCGGACACAACTGAGCAACTTCACTTTCACTTTTCACTTTCATGCACTGGAGAAGGAAAGGGCAACGAACTCCTTGGAGAATCCCAGGGACAGGGGAGTCTGGTGGGCTGCATCTATGGGGTCGCACAGAGTCGGACATGACTGAAGTGACTTAGCAGCAGCAGCAGCTTATTAAATTATAAGAAGAACAATAGAAAGAAATATAAAAAGAAAAACTAAGAACTTAGTATGTGTGTGTGTGTGTATGTGTGTGTGTAATTGGGCAGAGAGAAGAATAATAAAAGTGATAAAATATATTCAAAGACATGCATTTTTCAACATACACTCTAATGTTTGATATCAGGTAAAACTATATAAAAACTATAAATTATATTATTTATGCTTATTCAACTTATATGCAGAGTACATATTATGAGAAACGCTGGGCTGGAAGAAGCACAAGCTGGAATCAAGATTGCAGGGAGAAATATCAATAACCTCAGATATGCAGATGACACCACCCTTATGGCAGAAAGTGAAGAGGAACTAAAAAGCCTCTTGATGAAAGTGAAAGAGGAGAGTGAAAAAAGTTGGCTTAAAGCTCAACATTCAGAAAACGAAGATCATGGCATCTGGTCCCATCACTTCACAGGAAATAGATGGGGAAACAGTGGAAACTGTCAGACTTTATTTTTTGGGGCTCCAAAATCACTGCAGGCGGTGACTGCACCCATGAAATTAAAAGACACTTACTCAAATTGCCAACATATCCTGGATCATTGAAAAAGCAAGAGAGTTCCAGAAAAACATCTATTTCTGCTTTATTGACTATGCCAAACCCTTTGACTGTGTGGATCACAATAAACTGTGGAGAATTCTGAAAGAGATGGGAATACCAGACCACCTGACCTGCCTCCTCAGAAATCTGTATGCAGGTCAGGAAGCAACAGTTAGAACTGGACATGGAACAACAGACTGGTTCCAAATAGGAAAAGGAGTATGTCAAGGCTGTATATTGTCACCCTGCTTATTTAACTTATATGCAGATTACATCATAAGAAATGCTGGGCTGGAAGAAGCACAAGCTGGAATCAAGATTGCTGGGAGAAATATCAATAACCTCAGATATGCAGATGACACCACCCTTATGGCAGAAAGTGAAGAGGAACTAAAAAGCCTCTTGATGAAAGTGAAAGAGGAGAGCGAAAAAGTTGGCTTAAAGCTCAACATTCAGAAAACGAAGATCATGGCATCCAGTCCCATCACTTCGTGGGAAATAGATGGGGAAACAGTAGAAACAGTGTCAGACTTTATTTTGGGGGGCTCCAAAATCACTGCAGATGGTGACTGCACCCATGAAATTAAAAGACACTTACTCCTTGGAAGAAAAGTTATGACCAACCTAGATAGTAGATTCAAAAGCAGAGATATTACTTTGCTGACTAAGGTCTGTCTAGTCAAGGCTATGGCTTTTCCTGTGGTCATGTATGGATGTGAGAGTTGGACTGTGAAGAAGGCTGAGTGCCAAAGAATCGATGCTTTTTAACTGTGGTGTTAGAGAAGACTCTTGAGAGTCCTTTGGACTTCAAGGAGATCCAACCAGTCCATTCTAAATGAGATCAACTCTGGGATTTCTTTGGAAGGAATGATGCTAAAGCTGAAGCTCCAGTAATTCGGCCACCTCATGAGAAGAGTTGACTCATTGGAAAAGACTGATGCTGGGAGGGACTGGGGGCAGGAGGAGAAGGGGATGAGAGAGGATGAGGTGGCTGGATGGCATCACTGATTCAATGGATGTGAGTCTGAGTGAACTCTGGGAGCTGGTGATGGACAGGGAGGCCTGGCGTGCTGCGATTCATGGGGTCATAAAGAGTCGGACACGAGTGACTGAACTGAACTGAACTGATGCTTAGAAAATACCAAATTTCTAAGATTGTTCTAATTTTATCACATTTTATTCTTTTCTATCACAACTGACTTACCAAAACGTGCTCAAGTGCATAGTTAATTTTAAGCTTTTAAATATTTTTAAATAAATTAATTTTAAACATTTTTCTATGGCATACATTAATCTAAAGAAACAGAGAAAAATTGCCAAGTCATTATATGTTTGATTAATATTGTTGTTGTTTTAGTCGCTAGGTTGTGTGTGACTCTTTTGTGACTCCATGGACTGTAGCCCATTAGGCTCCTCTGTCCATGGGATTCTCCAGGCGATGCTACTGGAGTGGGTAGTCATTTCCTTCCCCAGGGGATCTTCCCAGACTAGGGATTGAACCCATGCCTCCTGCATTGGCACGCAGGTCCTTTACCACTGAACCACCAGGGAACTGATTTCAAAAATCATGCACTTGAATCACTAAAATTTAGAGAAATTCTCATAACTTAAGCATTCCTTGCTACCTTTGGAACTATTATTTATAAAAATACAGAGTAGAAGGACTTCCCTGGTGGTTCAGTGGTTAAGAATTTGTCTTGCAATGAAAGGGCACCGGTCTGATCCCTGGTCCGAGAACTAGGATCCCACACGCTGAGGGATGACTGAGCTCTAGTTCCAGAACTAGAGAGAATTCCGTGCACCACAGTGAAAGATCCTGCATGCTGCAGCTAAGACCTGAAACAGCCAAATGAATAAATAAATATATATATTTAAAAATATAGAGTAGAATCTAGCTAATTCTATCAGTATTTATTAAGTGACTAGGGCTTCCTCGGTGGTGCTAGTGGCAAAGAACCTTAGTGCCCCTGCAGGAGATTAAGAGATGTGGGTTCAGCCCCTGGGTCAGGAAGATCCCCTGGATCAGAGCATGGCAACCTACGGCAGTATTCTTGCCTGGAGAATCCCCATGGACAGAGAAGCCTCATGGATTTTATTTCAAAAGATAAGCACAACAGTACTGCCTGATCGGTGGTTGGTTGAATCTACGTGCATGGACAAACTGAGGAACTGAGGATATGGAGGAACTGAGTATTCAGAGCACCAACCATATATTAAGTGTAGATTTCTTCTTCTTCTTTTTTTTTTTTTTTTAACAGATTGGAGGATCAGATCCAGCAACTTCCCATTGTTTGAGGGTCAACTGTACAAGGTATGACTGACATTACAGTGGATTAAAAAATAAAAACAAAAAACTCCACCATCATGGTGTTTAAATTCTAGTGAGGAGAGATGGAAAATCTCCACAGTAAAAAAATACAAATAGATTATCAGGTGGCCCCAAGTGCCACAGAGAAAATTAAAGCTTGGAAGAGGGCTGTATTATTTCCCTAATGTTACTGTAACAAATTACTTCAAGCTCAGTGGCTTAAAACAACAAAAATTAATTTTATCACAGTTCTGGAGGTCAGAAGTCTAAAACCAAGATGTCTGTAAGGCTGTCCTCGCTTCTAGGACTCTAGGAGAGAATCATTTCTTGCCTTTTCCAGTGGCTCTAGGCATTTGCTGGTTTGTGGTAACATTGTCTCAATCCCCGCCCCTATGCTCACATGGTTTTCTACCCTTTGTTTCTGTATCTTCCATATCTCTGTGATTCCAATTCTCCCTATCCTTATAAGGATACCAGTAGTTAGATTTAGGATCCACCCAAATCTAATATGCTTTCATCTTAACTTAAGAGCATCTTCAAAGACCCTATTTCCAAATAAGGGCCCATTCACAGGTTCCAGGTGAACATGGACTTTTGGGGAGACACTATTCCACTCACTATGGAGGCTAAGGAATGTTGACTGCAGAGATAGATGGAGAAAGTGAAGAAATTATTAAGATATACAGAAAACTTGCAATTGGACCTCAAATCCAACATATCCAAATTGGAAGTCATTGTAATTCTCTCTTAACACCAGCTTTGGAACTCTTGCAAATACTGATTCTGGTTCTTACCTAGAAAACAAGAAATCATCTTAGACTCTTAGGGCTTGCTCAGCCTACCTCCATTTGCTAACACTCTCTAAACCTGTTAATCTTATTTCCTAAAATCTACCAAGGTAATGTTATTCCTACTCTACTGTCTTTATTTAGGCCATGCTTCTGTCCAAGTTCCAATGAGCCAAATTTCAATGAGAACAATGTTTTCATGTCACTCTCTTGCATAATCTCCTTTAATAGCACTCCAACATTTGAGATAAACTATGGTCTCTCCTACAAGACCACAGATATTTCACCAATACTCTAAATCTTTGCGACCCCATGGACTATAGCCTACCGTGCTCCTCGGTCCATGGAATTCTCCAGGCAAGAATACTGAAGTGGGTTGCCATTTCCTTCTCCAGGGGATCTTCCCAATCCAGGGATTGAACCTGGGTCTCCTTACTCACTCACTCAGATGACTCAAAAACACTTTCTGTGATTTCCAAAGACTTTCTCATCTTGTATCAACCAACATCCCCCATTCCTCACCCACCACAATCAATCAAACAGTGTGTAAACCAGTCATTCTCAACTAGGGGCTACCTGCTAGACAGCCCTGGCTGCCACCATCACGCCCACCACTGAGGAAACAGCACAGTGTATGTGACAGAGGTAGGAGATATGAGTCATATTATAGACTAGAACGTGGAAATATGAGGGCTTAATGTTTTTGCCGGGTCCTTTGTCACACACAGGATCCAGTTTTGTTACATTATAAACTAGAGTTAATAACTTTTGCCCTCAGAACTGTCCTTCGACGGATCATCTTAATTTAAAAAGATATTTTGTACAGACACTGGCACCCTAGCAGTATTCAAGAAATGATAATAATGATGACATGCCTTATAATGTTCTGACAGAAAAGAAGGAGGTGTTCATAGGAAAGGTTTTGCCCAAGATAAATTTGGTCCTGAGCCTGTAACAGCATTGAAGAGTACTCTTTCCATCCTGACAGATATCTACCACCTGGATTCAGGTAGGATTACCTAACACAACCACAGGATAGGAGTAGTTTTAGAGTTGTTGTTTTAGTCACTAAGTTGTGTCCAATTCTTTTGCAACCCCATGGACTGAGGATTCTTTACCACTGAGCCACCTGGGAAGCCTAGTATAAAGAGGATTGTTCCAATCAGTCATTTAATAAACTTCCTTTCAGGATCTTTTTATGCCAGATTCTAAGTTTACATAGATTTATTTATTTTTAAAAATCCTATTCTAAAAAACTGTATCACACAAAAAGACATTGGTCTATGTATATATCAATATATATGAATCGATAGTAATTTTCATTTCTCAACAAATATTTATTGAACACTTACTCCATACTCATGATCTACTCAGTACGAAAAATACCCCAATTTTCCAATCTACAAGGTACAGGTTTAAAATGTCAGTACTATCGATGCCTACACTCTCCATCAAACAACAAAAAAAAAGTCAGTATTCAGGCTGCATAAAATATTGTCCAGATCCCACCTGTATCCTCTTTTCTCTTAATCCTCCCATAGTATTTGCATATGTCTCTATCATGAACTAGTTCATGAGCAATCATAGGAAAAAAAAAGTGTGTCTGGTTTATTTTTAATCCCTCACTGCTTCCTACTCAGTGAAAAGCAAAATAGCTAAAACTTAGCCCCAGGCTGGTACCTGAAAAATGGCAAGTAATAAAACCACAGTTATTAAAAACAGTGCAGATCACAAACATGAAATAATAGCTATCCTTTCAAGCCTTCACTGTGGATACTCTGGGACCTTCACTGTCTAGGGCTTGCTTTCAGGCAGGCAGGCCAGTGGACTCATCTATCAGCTGAAGGAAAATGTTGTCCTTTTCTCCGTGTCAGCTGCATTCCCTCGCATAGCTTTGCTGCTATAAAAGAAGAGGGATAAAAGCCTTCTTGAGGGCAAGGGCTGGCTTGGTGTTGAAACAGCCAACAGCACCTAGAGTGTGGGGCCACTTGTATGACTTGCATGGAATTTCTTTGCTTGGTTCTGGATATTCTCAAGCATCTAAACACAAGCTTGTTATTCAGTTGCTCAGTTGTGTCTGACTCTTTGCGACCCCATGGACTGTAGCCCTCCAGGCTCCTCTGTCTGTGGGAATTCCCAGGCAAGAGTACTGGAGTGGGGTTGCAATTTCCCCATTTCCTTCTCCAGGGGATCGATCTTCCTGACCAGAGATCAAACCCGCATCTCCTGCTTGGTAGGTGGATTCTCTGGGAAGCCCAAATCACTAGCGAAAGGTGATCCTGAAGTGTTTTTCGTAAGAATTTCATGTTTGAAATTGGAAAAAAAGCGTTTATGAAATCATCATAACAAAACCAGAATACAGTTTGATTTTCTTGCCTTTATTTGATCATTTGGAATTTAGTTTCAATACATTCAGTTCAGTTCAGTTTCTCAGTTATGTCCAAATCTTTGCAACCCCATGGACTGCAGCATGTCAGGCTTCTCTGTCCATCACCAACTCCCAGGGCTTACTCAAACTCATGTCCATCGAGTCAGTGATGTCATCCAACCATCTCATCCTCTGTGGTCCCCTTCTCCTCCGGCCTTCAATCTTTCCCAGCATCAGTCTTTTCCAATGAGTCGGTTCTTCGCATCAGGAGGCCAAAGTATTGGAGCTTCAGCTTCAGTCCTTCCAATGAATATTGAGGACTGCTTTCCTTTAGGATGGACTGGTTTAATTTCCTTGCAGTCCAAGGGACTCTCAAGAGTCTTCTCGAACACTACCAACCATCAGTTCTTCAGTGTTCTGCTTTCTTTATGGTCCACCTCTTACAACCATACGTGACTTCTGGAAAAACCATAGCTTTGGCTAGATGGGACTTTGTGGGCAAAGTAATGTCTCTGCTTCTTAATATACTATCTAGGTTGGTCATAGCTTTTCTTCCAAGGAGCAAGTGTCTTTTAATTTTTTTTTTTTTAGTTTCAATGCATAAGGGGAAATTACCAAAGAATTTTCAATTTTTAATGCTTCAGGAAATTTTCACATGCCCTTAACTGGATTAAAGGTGGATCTATTTTAGACACGGCCACTCACACAACAAGACTCTTCCCTGTTTATAGACTACCTTTGGTCTGTCCAGGGTATTTCATAAATAAATAACTAGGTCACTGTTATTTATGCAAATTAGTAAAGTCAAGTCAAAGGTATAATATTTCTTCAGTTCACAGTCTTAACCACAATTTTTAATGTAATTATATTTTTTCCCAATGATACCACACAAAGGTTAAGCAGTCATTTCATATGAAGTATATGTTCTTTATTTTTCATTTCTTAGAAAAATCAAATTTTTTAGATTTTTACCAAATCAAAACTTCCTTTTAACCAAGTATTTTATCCATATCATAACTCTTCATCCAGGGAGTATACTTGTTACTATTTCTTTCATTCATCTTTGACCTGTCTTTATCCATGTTGTCCTACTTCCATCAAAGGCTAAACTTTAGAAGAAAGTCTTCTCCAACACTACCAAGAGAGTCTTCTCCAACACTATCAAGCATCAGAAGAAAACATGGACATGGACTAAATAAATACCTGTTGTGGGAAGGCACAGAGAAGGTGATGGCACCCCACTCCAGTACTCTTGCCTGGAAAATCCCATGGACAGAGGAGCCTGGTAGGCTGCGGTCCATGGGGTTGCGAAGAGTCGGACTCGACTGAGCTACTTCACTTTCACTTTTCACTTTCATGCATTGGAGAAGGCAATGTCAACCCACTCCAGTGTTCTTGCCTGGAGAATCCCAGGGACGGGGGAGCCTGGTGGGCTGCCGTCTATGGGGTCGCACAGAGTCAGACACGACTGAAGTGACTTAGTAGTAGTAGTAGTAGTAGTGGGAAGGCAGAGCAAGACTGTGGAAAAAACATGGGCTGAGAGACAGGCTCATTGGATTGTATCATCAAGCATTTAATGACTTGATTGCACTGAGCAAGTTTCTCAACCACTTGGTCCTTATTTCATCTCCTTTTGAAAGAGGAATAACAATGCTAATATACCTGAATTTTGTGAGATTACATGAGTTGATGCCTTGAAAATATGTGGCACAAAATTTTGATTTTTTCCCTTTCACTATCTAAAGATGTGATGGGAGGACTAGATAGAAAAGTTTAAAAGAGATAAATAAATGTTTGAATATTCTGACTATTTGCATGCTCTCTATTCATATTAACATGCATAGTGAAAATAGGGCTTCTGGCAAGTAAGATTCTCAGTAAAATAAAATGAAAGTGAGTATGATATGAATTTTTTTTCTCTATGGATAATGAACTTATTTCTGTTTTGCTTCCTGAGTGACAAAGCTTTTTTCTTGACGATATGAAAGCAGAAATTGGGATGAACTTTTCTTAATTGGCCAATAAAAAAAGACAAAACCCTACCTCAAAGCAAAAGTTATGAAAGAGAGATATTCTTAATAGAATGCTTAGCATAGACAGAAAGTTGCAAATAGAATGTTCTGGTGTCAAAAGGATGGAGAATGAAGAACAAAAAGAGACGAAGTTTTAAAGATAGAAATTCTCTCATTATGAAGATTGATTATTTCAGCAAAGTTAGTTTTTTGAAGCTTATGGACCTGTTATGTTTAAGATGGCAAACAACAAAATGGTACTGCTAATTAGATATCCAATGAAATGTCACATGGAAAGGTTAACTATTTTAAAGAATGTTATGTATTCTTGTAGTTAAAATGTCATTGTTATTAGTTTCAAAACAGAGTTCACTCACAAAACAGGAAAGAATACATGATCCAGAGAGGGAGGCAGAAATATTTTACATTTTGCCCAGTATAGAAAAATATGAGAAAAAAGATATAGTGAGCTTTCACCCGTCATTTGAAACATTCACACTTGACCATTTCTATAGTGACTTCGACCCAGAATTATTTTGGTGCATGCAGATCTAACCCCAGGCTTCCCTGGTGGCTCAGACGGTAAAGAATCTGCGTGCAATGCAGGAGACCCAGGTTCAATCCCTGGGTCAGGAAGATCCCCTGGAAAAGGGAATGGCTACCCACTCCAGTATTCTTGCCTAGAGAAGTTCATGGAGAGAGGAGTCTAGTGGGCTACAGTCCATAGTATTTCAAAGAGTCAGACATGACTGAGTGACTAACACCTTCACTTTCAGATCTGACCCCAGGCAGACTTGCAAACAACAAAAAGTATATATATATGGAGGATCTGTTATTTGCCAAGTACTGCTCTAGACACTGAAGAAAGAGAATGAACAAAACAAGTGAGGTTCCTGGCCCCATGGAGGTTATATTCTAGTGGAGGATGACTTAAAAAGGGAAATCATCACATACTCTAGAAAGAAAGTAGGGTTCAGACACTGCTATTTCCCTGACTGCCCACTATAGTATTGATGGGTGGTTAAAATTTCTCTGAGGAGAGGGAGTAAGCATGTGGCTATCTCACCAAGTATCTTGCACACACAGGTGACAACATTTGGCCATGGTGCCTGGTCTTGCCTCCCCTCACTGCCATCTTTGGCCATTGCTGCTATGGACAAGTGACTGGAGAGAGAATTAAGAATTATGTTCTGGGCACTGAGCAAACCACCTGAGGAAAGCTGTCACATTTCTCCTTCCTAATCAGCCTGTGAGAAGGCAGAGCTACCTCCATCCTCCAGATAACGCAAGTGGGATTCATGAAACTGATGAAGGCATATGGGTCTCTCAGCTAGTAAACTCCTAATAAGTCAGTCCCCAATCCAATCCCTGAGGATTCCCAAAGCTAATGATTTGCAGAAGTAACTGTAACACTTACCCTTTAGTGAGAGCGTGCTCAGCACCAGCGATTTTCTATGTATGAACTCCTTTGGTCCCCACCACAGCTCTGTGAGATAGAACTGTTCTCCATAGTGCTCATCAAGAAAACTGAGGCTACTGAAGGTTGAATAACATGTCTGAAATGATGATGGTTCCATAAGAAAAGCGAATCCTTGCTATTTCCTTCTCTCTCAGGAGCTTGTATATTTTGCCTGAGGTTATCGATTTCAATCATGAGTCAGAATCAATATGCTTGATTAAGAAACGCATTTATGAAAGTAACAGAAAGGTACAGATGAAATAAAGATGAAATAACACAGATGTAGAATGGATAAAGATAGACATTGCATTTATTTTTTGGATTTACCTCAGAATTTTTGTTTAGTCATTTTATGCTGACATTTGTTATAACATGTCCTTTCAACTAGAACCCACTGAATATAAGTGGTGAGAAATTCAGTGGTGTCATACCGGTCTCTATTCTTCAGAAAACAAGAGGCTATTGAGACATTGGTTTGTGGAGCCTCAGCTACAAATGCTCTTAGAAAGCAGCGGTGTGCACGCCAACCGGTGCATATTCTGTAAGCCCTTTGTCTCCTAGGGATATTGAGCATCTATTAATAGCTTACACTTCCAATTTGTGGCAGAGGCAATATTTTAGTGATTAAGAGCTGAGGTTGCAATGCCTGCTCTGCAATTTACTACGACTGATGTGCTGCCTACTACAGCTGTTTTTGTTAACTGCTCATTAGGTTGCTGAATGCTTATTATGGGTCAGGGACTATTCCAGGCACTTTGCATTTAATCCCCTTAATGGTTCCAAGATGGATTATTGATCCCATTTTATGGAGGAGAAAACTGAGCTCAGAAAGGAAACATAAATTGTTAATGGCCATGCAATTAATAAGCTGCAAAACTCGCATTTGAAGCCCAGATGTCCAATTTAACAGCCAGTGTTTCCTTCCCAGTGTGACTCTGTAAAACTGAAGAGGGATGGTACTGTGACTGTGCAAGAGCCAGCATCAGCTTTGTCATGAGGGCTAGGCTGGTAGATCCTACACAAGCTCCACGAGGCACTATTACCTCAGTCCTGTCAAGTTCTTAGTGGTTTGGTTGAGTAGCCCAGCCTAGGACCGAATGTGCAAGGACAGATTCTCGGATGTGTGAGAAAGACTGCGGATATCAGAGACAAGGATAGAAATGGGGATTCTGATAGATGGAATGGGGACTGAATTGCAAGGTGGGTCAAGGTCATCACGGGATGCCTTGGCCAGTTGCTTCACCTGAGGCTACGTTTCCTCCCTGTTCTATGGAATGGGAATGATCATACCTAACCCTCTGGGTGGTTACGATCAAACACGTGACTGTAAGTCCAGCACCCAACTCCATTCCTGTGCATACACCAGACACTCCATCTAACACTCTCCTGGCATTCTCCGTGGCAGTGGCCCTGGAGGGCCTTCTATCCAGGCCATGATATTAGGGAGAATAACAGGCACACCTTGGCATGATGGCAACAGTACTTCCATAGACCCAGGACTTACTTGCCACTTGAAACAGCCCTGTCCATCTCACTCACTGTGGCTGGTGGACAATTATGACAGATTAGGTCCTGACAAGGCACAACGGGAACTCCACCAGCGCTTCACGTGGTGGTGGTGGTGTTTAGTCACTAAGCCGTGTCAGACTCTTTGGGACCCCATGGACTGTAACTCACCAGACTCCTCTCTTCCTGGGATTTCCCAGGCAAAATAATGGCGTGGGTCACCATTCCTTTCTCCAGGGAATCTTCCCAAGCCAAGGATCGAACCCACGGCTTCTGCGTTGGCAGGCGGTATCCTTACCACTGAATCACCAGGGAAGCCCCTGTGCTTCACTAGATGATGGAAACGCACTAAAATATAAAGATTCATGTTCTCTTTATAAGCCTAGATGTTTTCTTCTCAAATGAAATTCCCCAGAGCCTGTTCTCCTATAACAATGCTCCTGACTCTTCCTGGCTGAGACAAAGAAGGCCTCTGGTTGGCCCTGGGTGCTTCCCCCAGGTTTCGAGTGGCTCCAGGAAATCCAGGAGCCTTCCTAAGCCTCAGACTACTCATCTACTGCCAGGTAACCCTTCCTCTGTCTTCCCCCCAAGATAAAACAAGATAAAGTTAAGCCAGGAATGTATGGGGACTATATCCAGTCACTTACTCATATGTAAAAACACCTCCTATTTGGGGGGAACTAAAAATTGTTTCCAAAGCCTTTGTTTGCCAAATACCCCACTTCCTTGCTAAGCTTAAATTATATATTGCCTCTTTCAGACAGAGTTAGACCCCTACGAACCAGCTCAGTCAGACTAAGTGACTTTTCTGAAGATCACAGCTCAAACAGGGATGCACCTGAGGAGAATCTTAGTCTCAGAACAGAAGCTCATTAGAGCATGCTTCTCCAGTTCTTCTCCAGGGCTTCACTGACAGCTCAGTTGGTAAAGAATTCACCTAAAACACAGGAGACCCCAGTTTGATTCCTGGATCAGGAAGATCCGCTGGAGAAGGCATAGACTACCCGCTCCATTATTCTTGGGCTTCCCTTGTGGCCCAACTGGTAAAAAACACACCTACAATGTGAGAGACCTGGGTTTGATCCCTGGGTTGCGAAGGTCCCTGGAGAAGGGAAAGGCTACCCACTGACTTGGAGAATGCCATGGAGTCCATGCAGTCGCAAAGAGCTGGACATGACTGAGCGACCTTCTCTCCACTTCACTTTCCTCCTCACTTCTCCAGTTCTACCATGGGCCTGCAAATCCCAGGGGATCTCCATTCACCAAAAGT
Organism: Capra hircus; assembly: GCF_001704415.2. Taxonomy (NCBI): domain Eukaryota; kingdom Metazoa; phylum Chordata; class Mammalia; order Artiodactyla; family Bovidae; genus Capra; species Capra hircus. The sequence continues at coordinate 40,921,290 of NC_030813.1, forward strand.
CTGATTAGCTCTAATGCCTCATTCTTTGGAGTGTAGTCCATGAACCGGCAGCTTGGGCCTTATTTGGGAGCAGTTAATATTCATGAAAAATGCAGAGTGGCAAGCCCTATTCAGACCTGCTGATTCAAGACAGGGATTCAACAAGAGCCCCAGGTGATCCACTGACACAATGAAGTTAGAAAGTCCTGCTGTGGAGGACTCCTCTCATTTTCCAGGAAGGGAAACTCAGCTTCAGCCAGATGACTTTCCAGTGCATCCCACAACAGAAGCCATTTTAGTTTCCAGAATTCCAATTCAGCAGTGTAACTTTGCGTGCTGTCGTGAACCTCTCAAAAGTAGGGAGTCAAGAAACACCTGGAGTAACAGGCAAATTTGGCCTTGGAGTACAGAATGATGCAGGGCAAAGGCTAATAGAGTTATGCCAACATAACACAAGAGAAGACTCTACACATGGACATCACCAGACGGTCGACACCAAAATCAGATTGATTATATTCTTTGCAGCCAAAGATGGAGAAGCTCTATACAGTCAGCAAAAACAAGACTGGGAGCTGACTGTGGCTCAGATCATGAACTCCTTATTACCAAATTCAGACTGAAATTGAAGAAAGTAGGGAAAACCACGAGACCTAAATCAAATCCCTTATGACTATACAGTGGAAGTGAGAAATAGACTTAAGGGCTATATCTGATAGATAGAGTGCCTGATGAGCTATGGATGGAGGTTCGTGACATTGTACAGGAGACAGGAATCAAGACCATCCCCAAGAAAAAGAAATGCAAAAAAGCAAATTGGCTGTCTGAGGAGACCTTAAAAATAGCTATGAAAGAAGGGAAGTGAAAAGCAAAGGGGAAGAGGATAGATATAACCATTTGGTGCAGAGTTCCAAAGAATACCAGGGAGAGATAACAAAGCCTTTGTCAGCGATCAATGCAAAGAAATAGAGGAAAACAATAGAATGGGAAAGACTAGAGATCTCTTCAAGAAAATTAGAGATACCAAGGGAACATTTTATGCAAAGATGGGCTCAATAAAGGACAGAAATAGTAGGGACCTAACAGAAGCAGAAGCTATTAAGAGGTGTCAACAATACACAGAAGAACTGTACAAAAAAGATCTTCACGACCCAGATAATCACGATGGTGTGATCACTCATCTAGAGACAGACATCCTGGAATGTGAAGTCAAGTGGGCCTTAGACAGCATCACTATGAACAAGGCTAGTGGAGGTGATGGAATTCCAGGTGAGCTATTTCAAATCCTGAGAGATGATGCTGTGAAAGTGCTGCACTCAATATGCCAGCAAATTTGGAAAACTCAGCAGTGGCCACAGGACTGGAAAATGTCAGTTTTAATTCCAATCCCAAAGAAAAGCAATGCCAAAGAATGCTCAAACTACTGCACAATTGCGGGCTTCCGTCTATGGCGTCGCACAGAATTGGACATGACTGAAGCGACTTAGCAGCAGCAGCAGCAGCACACGCTAGTAAAGTAATGCTCAAAATTCTCCAAGCCAGGCTCCAGCAATACGTGAACCATGAACTTCCAGATGCTCAAGCTGGCTTTAGAAAAGGCAGAAGAACCAGAGATCAAATTGCCAACATATGCTGGATCATCGAAAAAGCAAGAGAGTTCCAGAAAAACATCTATTTCTGCTTTATTGACTATGCCAAAGCCTTTGACTGGGTGGATCACAATAAACTGTGGAAAATTCTGGAAGAGGTGGGAATACCAGACCACCTGACCTGCCTCCTCAGAAATCTGTATGCAGGTCAGGAAGCAATAGTTAGAACTGGATATGGAACAACTGACTGGTTCCAAATAGGAAAAGGAATACTTCAAGGCTGTATATTGTCACCCTACCTATTTAACTTATATGCAGAGTACATCATGAGAAATGCTGGGCTGGAAGAAGCACAAGCTGGAATCAAGATTGTTGGGAGAAATATTAATAACCTCAGATATTGCAGATATATGCAGGTATACATATGATACCACCTTTATGGCAGAAAGTGAAGAACTAAAAAGCCTCTTGATGAAAGTGAAAGAGGAGAGCGAAAAAGTTGGCTTAAAGCTCAACATTCAGAAAACTAAGATCATGGCATCCGGTTCCATCACTTCATGGCAAATAGATGGGGAAACAGTGAAACAGTGTCAGACTTTCTTTTTCTGGGCTCCCAAATCACTGCAGATGGTGGCTGCAGCTATGAAATTAAAAGACGCTTACTCCTTGGAAGGAAAGTTATGACCAACCTAGATAGCATATATATATATATATATTTTTTTTGATAGCATATTAAAAAGCAGAGACATTACTTTGCCAACAATATTCTGTCTAGTCTAGGCTATTGTTTTTCCAGTGGTCGTGTATGGATGTGAGAGTTGGACTATAAAGAAAGCTAAGCACAGAACAATTGATGCTTTTGAACTGTGGTGTTGGAGAAGACTCTTGAGAGTCCCTTGGACTGCGAGGAGATCCAACCCGTCCATCCTGAAGGAGATCAGTCCTAGGTGTTCATTGGAAGGACTGATGCTGAAGTTGAAACTCCAATCTTTGGCCACCTGACAGCTGACTCATTGGAAAAGACCCCGATGCTGGGAAAGATTGAGCGCAGGAGGAGAAGGGGACTACAGAGGATGAGATGGTCGGATGGCATCACCGACTCAATGGACATGGGTTTGGGTTGACTCTGGGAGTTGGTGATGGACAGGGAGGCCTGGCATGCTGCAGTTCATGGGGTCACAAAGTGTCAGACACGGCTGAGCGACTGAACTGAACTGAACCGTGAACCTCTCTGGGCCTTTGTTTCCATGTCGATGAAATGAGGGTATTCACAACTGCTTACTTCCTTCTAAGTATAAAATATGATGATATCTGTGAAAGCACCTGATTAATGTCAAAGGCTAAAGCAAAAAAAATGTGTGTGCCGTTATAGCCAATTAAACTATTTTGTATCTTCAGATATTGTGTGTGTGTGTGTGTGTGTGTGCATGCACACTTGCATGCTCATGAGTTCTAGGAGCAGAACTGGGCCATGTATGACAATTTTTGCCCTACTTAATTGACAATGTAACCTAATTCTCAGACTAGTTCCCAAAAAAAGAATCCTTTCCCTTTTGAATCTCAGAAGGACTCTTAAAATGGATGGGCCCTCTGGGACTCACGGATTTGTTTCCACTGCCACATAATCAAAGAAGCCTAAAATCACAGGGATTTATATCAAAAGGCATTAGATTTGGGGGCACGAGCTCAGGGGACAGACTTCACGGGAAAGGTGGGTAGCCTTTTATTTTTCTAATTCCTAAGAGCCACCCAAATCGAGTGTAGCGTAGAGGGGAAAGAGAAAGAACAAGAAAATAAAGATGGGGAGAAGAGGAAAAAGACAAAGCAGGGGAGGGTTCTGTTGACAGTATCCATCATTCACTAAACAAATGTTCACTGATCAGTTTCTATATGGCAGGCATTGTTCTAGGTATCTTAGACATGATCAAGGTCTGCAAGGATCCCACCCTTAGATGATCTAGTGGTAGTGGAGAAGGAGTCACCTGTAAAAGCAAACAAACAACCGGGACAACTCAGGATCATAAAATGTGCTCGAGGGGGACTTCTCTGGATGCCCAGTGGTTAAGACTTGTACTTCCACTATGGAGGTTAGGGAACCAAGATCCTCAGTTCTGTGTGGTGTGACCAACAACAAAAAAAAAAGGAGAAAAAATAGTATTACATATTAAAAACAAACAAAAAAAAACCACTGCTTTGAGGTACATGGGGTAGAGATGGAGTTCTGCTTTTGATTGGGGGACAGCACCTTCTTGGTCACGGTCAGGAGTGTGGGCATCAGTCTGAGTGCGGTAGGGTATTGCTGCTGGTTCAACTCATGTTCTACCTAAGAGCAGAAATTACAGTCTCGGGTTCCCAGCAGAGCAGCTCAGGTTCATAGACTCAAAGCAGGGGGACAGCAGCATCTTTCTTACTTTTTTCTACCTTTCATCCCTTTTCCCTTTCAGATGTTTATTAAACACTTAGGGAAACAGTGGAAACGGTGTCAGACTATTTTTTGGGGCTCCAAAATCACTGCAGATGGTGACTGCAGACATGAAATTAAAAGACGCTTACTCCTTGGAAGAAAAGTTATGACCAACCTAGATAGCATATTCCAAAGCAGAGACATTACTTTGCTGACTAAGGTCTGTCTGGTCAAGGCTATGGTTTCTCCTGTGGTCACATATGGATGTGAAAGTTGGACTGTGAAGAAGGCTGAAAAGAACTGATGCGTTTGAACTGTGGTGTTGGAGAAGACTCTTGAGAGTCCCTTGGACTGCAAGGAGATCCAACCAGTCCATTCTGAAGGAGATCAACCCTGGGATTTCTTTGGAAGGAATGATGCTAAAGCTGAAGCTCCAGTACTTTGGCCACCTCATGCGAAGAGTTGACTCATTGGAAAAGACTCTGATGCTGGGAGGGATTGGGGGCAGAAGAAGAAGGGGATGACTGAGGATGAGATGGCTGGATGGTATCACGGACTCAAAGGACGTGAGTCTGAGTGAACTCCGGGAGTTGGTGATGGACAGGGAGGCCTGGCGTGCTGCGATTCATGGGGTCACAAAGAGTTGGACACAACTGAGCAACTGAACTGAACTGAGCTGAACACATCAGTTGGGCTTCCCAGCTGACGCTAGTGGTAAAGATGCTGTCTGCCAATGCAGGAGACATAAGAGAAGCAGGTTTGATCTCTAGGTTGAGAAGATCCCCTGGAGGAAGGCATGGCAACTCACTCCAGTATTCTTGTCTGGAGAATCCCATGGACAGAGGAGCCTGGCGGGCTATAGTCCATAGGGTGGAAAGAGTAGCACATGACTAAAGCGACTTGTGTGCAGGCACGCACACACACACACACACACACACACATCAGTTACTGTGTCTCTGAGAGCATGAGCATTTGGTTCAGTTTCTTATCTGTGATTAGATTCATTATCTTGATTCATCTCTGTGAATTAGTACCAGATACCTACTGGTATTGTCCAGGCAAGAGTACTGGAGTGGGTTGCACAACCTCATAATCTAAACTATTCCCTATCTAGTCTTTACCTCCTTAACCAAGAGTAATCAATGATCCCCCATTGCCAAGAGCAACTCTGATTTGCTGTACTGCAGAACCTATAACACGTAAAACTAGGATTCCATCCAGCTATATGGGATCAGAATCTTTAGGGGTGGGCCTGCCCATGGGTGACAAATGATGCTGAGAATCAGGCAAGCATCTTCTCTGGGGCTCTTTCTGTGGTACCAGCATCTCATCTCTGCTTCTTCAGTCGCCCTTAGTCTTTAGGGATCAGATCGAAGCCCCTCTCCTATACCAAGTCTCATGAGCATCTGTAACTCGCATTACTCTGAGTGCTATTTCTGGACTTACATCCTCATTGCCCCTCCCAGATGAAGGATACTGCCTTGAGGATGAGCTGATCATTTAGCATTTCACCCTCCCAGGATCTTGCCTCCCACTCAACAGAAATGTAACAAATGGTTATTGCTGATGATAAAAATAACCTCACTACAGAGAAACCTCAAGGAGCAAAGATGTCTCCACTTTATTTCAGGATGGGAAGAAATAATTGTAAGGATAACAATGAATCAATGACATCAATAATGGTTAGTTTGTACTGAACAAACTGTGTGCTAGACACTGGGCCAGCTGTTTGCTGCTGCTGCTGCTAAGTCATTTCAGTCGTGTCCGACTCTGTGTGACCCCAGAGACGGCAGCCCACCAGGCTCCCCCATCCCTGGGGTTCTCCACTGGAGTGGGTTGCCATTTCCTTCTCCAGTGCATGAAAGTGAAAGGTGAAAGTGAAGTCGCTCAGTCGTGTCCAACTCTTAGCGACCCCATGGACTGCACCCTACCAGGCTCCTCTGTCCATGGGATTTTCCAGGCAAGAGTACTGGAGTGGGTTGCACAACCTCATAATCTAAACTATTCCCTATCTAGTCTTTACCTTCATCCTAAAATTCAGGAAATTCTATTTCCTGGTGGGAAATGCTCTTAGTAAACCTGGATTCCTTGAGTAACAGAGTGGTCCTTTTCAATCTCCCTGAACCTCAGTTTACATATTTGGAAAAATGGAATGACAAATCCTTGACTTTTCTCAAGGTTGTTGTGAGGATCAAATGTGACAAGTGCTCTATAAACATATTAAGGAAGCCTAGACATAAAAATGAAGAAGAAAAATATTATTTGTTTCTAGCGAAACACTAGAATGCCAAAAAAAAAAAATTGATTGTTTACTTTTCTGCTTCCGAATTGGATCGTATTTATTTGCAACATTGCCACTTTACTGGTTAAATCTGGACTTATCTCAGAAACAGGTCATAAGTGAAACAGAGTTTGATTCAATGTAATATTGGAAGGCTGAAAAGCCCAGGGAAACAAAATTCAATAAGTATCGACCAAGGTCCTTCATTTCTAGCTCACTTTGACAATAACCTTTATTTTTCAATTAATTAAACCAGCATTTCTCCTACTCAAATAACAGGCTGGACTTGGAAGGGCCTGGTGCTCAGCTCTTGCCTCTGCTTTCCTCTCCATGCTAGCTCTGAGTGCGCTCTTCCATCCTGGAATGGAAGTTGTCACCCACCCCACCTGGCGGGAAGGAGAATGTTCATCATGCTTCTGCAGCGTGATGGCCACAAAGGGAAAGAATTTCCCTGGGAAACAGCTTTTCTGCCTGGTGTAGTGTTGCCTAAACTCAGAGTTCAGGATGTGGCTCGGTGGGAGATAGGCTTGAGGGTCCCCCAAGGAGAAATGGAGGCATATTAATTGAGTGGAAACAGGAAACCCTTTTGTCTCACTGATAATACGAGCACTAGTATTGGAGATGATTCATTTTTTTGTTTTCTCTGGAGGTTTTTTTTTTTTTTTTTTAACACTGATAATATTCCCTAGAATGGTAATCTATAAAGTGTTAGTACCTCGGTGTCAATTTGTCTATTAGATGTCTTTTCTGACAGGAAGGAAGTTCTGGGTTCATAGAATTCATACTTACACATTCCAGGCTGTGCGTAAGGCCTTTTAACTGCAGCATCTGACTCTTGACCATGCCTCCGTATGGTTAAGAACTGAAGGGCAGAGGAGGACAGTAACTCCCACAGGTCACACAGTTGGCAGGTGGCAGTGATGTTTTGAGCACATATAAATGTGGCCTTTATTCTATTATTCCTCATAGTTGTATCAAACTGTATCAAATAAGGGAGAGTACAGTAGTAGTAATAGTAGTGTTAGTCGCTTATTCGTGTCCTATTCTATGCAACACCATGGACTGTAACCTGCCAGGCTCCTCTGTCCATGGGATTCTTGGCAAGAATACTGGAGTGGGTTGCCATTCCCTTCTCCAGGGTATCTTCCTGACCCAGAACTTGGGTCTCCAGCACAGTATACTCTCAGACAGTCTCTTTACAATCTGAGCCACCAGGGAAACCCAGAGGAGAGTATACTAATTCTGATTTCTTGAAAGAGAGGAGGAACCCTGAATTCACAGTGTCTTTTTTGTAGCACCCCAAAGTCCTCAATGGAAAGTATTATGATTGTACTAGTTTTAAAAATAGCACCAGTCCCCTTACACATTACTCTAACACACTTTTTGTGGCTCTGGGGTTTTTCCTTTGGGCTTGCTGTCCATGCGGTTCGCTAACTAGATAAAGCAGATTTCCTCTGCCACCGGTTGAAATATGGATTCTTCCTGCATCAGGGAAGGAGATTTCTAGGGACATGGTTTTTACCTGGAAGATCTATAGCCATTTATTTGTCTGCTTCCCTGTTATCTCAGCTCCTTGCCTTCTCACCTTTTGCTTTTTCTCTTGATTCTGAGCTATGATGTTGAGTAGAAAGTGAGAAACTTGCCCACAGTTTCATTTGGTTCCTTTGCTGTGGATATTCTATTTTGCCCATATTTTCTGGCTAGAATGAATAAACCTGGGTTTTTTACAACTACATTTCTGTTCTCTGATATTGGAAAATATGCCACTCATCCATTTTTCAGTCACAATTCCCAATCCTTTGAGGAGAGATCTAGCTCTATTTTTGGTGGTAATTTAACTCCAAGTTAATGCAATCAATACTCGGTACAACTGAGTGTGATGCCATTAGAAGCTTTCCTCCCTTTGTAGGTTCACAGATTTAGCTTTTCTAAGCATGTGGTGTTGATGCCAATGAGATTATGCCCCTGAATCAACTACTACAGTTATTGATGCAATCATATATTTTTCTCCAGGACTCTTACAAAACCCACTTGATTTCCCCAGATCAATTTGATGCCTCAATGCTTAAGAAGAAGACTAATATCAAATGGAAAGTGCACAGCTTTGCTACTATATTCTTTAATGTTTTTGCTCTACTTTCTTTCTGTTATTCATTTCAAAATACTCACACTCATTTATGGAATACATTGCTAAAGTGATACAGGCTCTATTTGCTAAGGATTGAATATTTATGTCTCCTAAAACATGTTGAAGCCCTCTAACCCCCAATGTGTATTTGGAGACAGAGCCTCAAAGTGGGACAGAGTAAAGAGACAAAGTAGGTAATTAAATAGTTAACCTCACTAGGGGATTCCAGGTGGTCCTAGTGGTAAAGAATCCAATCTGCTTCTCAATGCAGAAGACATGAGATGCAGGTTCTATTCCTGGGTCGGGAACATGTCCTGGAGGAGAAAATGGCAACCCACTCCAGTATTTTTGCCTGGAGAATCCTGTGGACAGAGGAGCCTAGCAGGCTACAGTCCATAGGGTCACAGAGAGTCAACATGATTGAAGCAACCTAGCACATACTGTTAGGGGATTGTAAGTAAAGAAAAAATTATGGGAGACCCTGTAAGTTAATGATCACTGAAGAAAGCAGGTTTGCTTAACCATAAAACCAAGCAGGATTGCTTAGTAACAAAAGCATTCAACGGAAGTATGAGATATGCCCCAGGACAATAAAAGAATAACGGCATGAGACCCACATCCTGTCCAGTGAGCTCAGGAAGTTAATGGCCCTTAGGACATGCTCTCTGCACACATAAAATAATAATAACTTATGGAAAGGTGACATTATACTGAAACCTGAGATGATTTACTATTTTTAACATATATTACCACTTTTGCGCCAGGACAATCCTGGCTTGACTATGTAGGGACAAGAGTAGCCTGGCAGGCTTACAGTCCATGTGGTCCCAAAGCCACGACTGAGCAACTAACACTTTCACTTTCACATACTATATAATAATAATGTAATTTACTGAATGAATGGATAGGGTTAATGAGATCCATTTCTGTATTCCACAGTCACACACAGTCCCTCTAATCTTAGCCATGTTCCCCCAAATTTGGTCTTATTCTTGAAGAGTTATCAAAACAGAATCATTATCAATCACTAAGAATCAGCCCAGAACCTTCTTCTTCTAGAAATGTGATTCAGACTTTGCTTTACTTAGAGTGGGTCATACAGGTTAGCAAGTACAGTCACGTGGAAGACTTCCCTGTGTTTTTCTCAAGGAACAGACAGCCTTTCTGTGAAGAAATATAAATCAACTTCCTCATTTCAAAAGTCTATGCACGTCAATTCTACTCGATATATGTCTGCATACTCTTGGAGCCAAGCTATCTTTATGAACAAATATCAGCTCAAGTGAACGCAGGATCTCAAAATAAAAAGTGATAAAAAGAACATAAAAATCTGATGGGCTTCAAGTAATGAACTGAATCCACAGTCCATAAACAGGTGCACATTCTATGGTGCTCCAAATTGACTTCTAAAGATTCTGTTAGTCACTCAGTCATGTCGGGCTCTTTGCAACCCCATGGTCTGTTCATGGGATTCTCCAGGCAAGAATACTGGAGTGGGTTGCCATTCTCCATGGGATCTTTCTGAACTAGCATTGCTGGAAGATACCAACGATTCTGTACACATGGACAAAACGAGGTCTTTTTCTAAAGGAGGCTTGGCAGGGATGTGGCGAACCCCCTTAAAAACATGGGTTTTAGTAAGCCTGAGACTTTAACATATAATGTTTAGTGCAAACTGAATCCTAAATTAATGTCTTTTGATGGCATGATTGAGATTTTTAAAATCAAAGCAATAGATACAAATTTATATAAAATTTATATCAAGTACTGTGCAGGGTGTAGACATGATTAAATCCTCAAATAATTTATAGTTTGCTTTTATTCAATAAAGTATGATGATCATGATTATGCAAATGAGTCAATCAAGATATAATTAAACAGTGGCAACAACAACATCAAGAGTGCCACAGGCTTTATGGAATAGCCTGCCAACTAAGCTGGTCAGGCAGCAGCTGACTTATGGGAAGTATGTGCTTTCACAGAGCTCTGATCACTTCATGCCCAAACTGTTGGCAGACATCACTAATCAGACACCAGACTTTATCCTGCTGGGCCAAGATGTATCCCTCAAATCTTTCCCAATGCAGTGTTCTTGGCAGACAATTAGCTAGAGCTGGCTGGCAAGATGAAATCTATTTGTTAACCCTGTCTTATATTATTCCTCACATGATATGGTCTGAGTCCCCTGATCTTATTTATCACACTCTCTTGGATTCTCAGCAGATGGTCTGGATTTTTCTCATTTAACATCTATTTCAAGCTCCTTCTGGAAAGTCACTCTTTGTTGTAGAAACAAGAATGTTGAATACTACTTAACCCAGACTCCCTTGCAGCTAGAGATCTGTATTTTAGTTCCACTTGAATTTGGAGCAGAGGGGAGAGAGGCAGGGCTGGGCCAGAGTTCCGAGATCACAGCTCCTGAACATAGGGCTCCATGGCAGAGGTGGGCTGAGGCTGGGAGCCAAAGTTGTTCCCAGAACCCCCTCCTAGAGCTTGTTTTTTAAGTCCTTCCAACTAGTTTGTAAGCCACCAAATACCTGGCACCAAAATCTTTTTCTTTTAAATCTAATAAAATGTTCCTGTTGTCTATAACGGAACCTTAACCTATAGAGAATTTGTCCCTTAAAATAGCTATTAATATAAAGTCTGCCCTAAACCAAGTAGAATAGCTTTATATTTTTGCCCTTCTCCAGAAAATGGATTTCTGTGAACAGATACTGATATCATGACAAGTACTGAAAAACTTCAGCCACAGATGTGGAGCTAAGAGTCTGACTTTGTACAATTCTCTCAATTCTTCTGAGCCTCAGGTTCCTCATCTGTGAAATGAGAGAAATGCCAGCCACTTCTATCTCTAGCAGTCTTTACACTTGATAAAATTATTTTCTACCATGGCTCTTTAAATAGCTAGTTATCCATGAAATTTAAAAAATCTACTGATCATCTACTCTGCATCTTTCTTGCATAAAGTGGATTTTCTTTTTTAGTAAATTATTGATCAATGGAGAGAGATGTGACCCGAAGTTACTTCTAAGATAAGCACCTTATAGGTTAAGGAAATTTGGGGGTTCTTATTTCCATTTTACAAATAAAGAGACTTAGGATCATGAAGAAGAAATTACATAAATTCAGATATCTATGGGATGACACTTGTTTCTCATTCTACAGACAGTAACATCTTCCTTTCATTACTTCATTTTTACCAAAGAGAAAGGGGGAAGAATATAATGCAAAATTGGGTGCTTATTCTTTGAATGGAATGAAGGAGGTAAACTAATATTTACATTTTTATTTCTCAGCAAAGCTCATTTAGTACATGACCGGCTCCTGTGCCATGGTTCTTTGTGTCTTTTTGATACCTATTCAACTTAAAACATTTACCATTTCATGCCTATACGTTTACATGCATGCTAACTCACTTCAGTCATGTCCAACTCTATGTGACCCTATGGGCAGTAACTCACCAGGCTCTTCTGTCCATGGGATTCTCCAGGCAAGAATACTGGAGTGGGTTGCCATGCCTCCTTTCAGGGGATCTTTCTGACCCAGGGATCAAACCCGCATCTCTTATGTCTCCTGCATTGGCAGGCAGGTTCTTTACCATTAATGCCACCTCAGAAGCCCCTATACATGTTTATTCACGTCTAAATTTGATTGTAAACTTTTTGATAAGTATCTGATTTTTACATTTTCAGTGAAATTTGATGCATCTTGTATCAGAAAGGAATTCACTAAATGTTTGTTATTATTTACTTAAATTATACTTAAATGCAAATAAACTTTCACCTCCATAAGGAGTCAAGTGGATAAAAATTCAGGGTACTTTTTTTAAAAGTCTGTTCTGACTCCATCATTATTATTATGTAAAGTTGTTTTCGTTATTTTTCCCCACCTCATTTAAGGTAATGTTCAAAATGTATATTAACTGTAGAAGAATAAAGCAACAGATTTAAAACATGAGAGATAATTAAAAAATGTAAAGATATGCATTATAATTCTTTTAGTCAATGTGGGTTTTAAATCAGATATTGAGCTTCCTAGTAGCAAAAGCAAGAAATAAACCATAATGTTTGACCAAAAAACACTGATTACTACATATAAATTTATAAGATGCTTGAGATGACAGGTTTTCTTAGAACTGAGTGGAAAAGACCATGTAACAGAAGTCAGAATAACATAAACAATTACAAAAATTTGCATAACATCTATAATATAGAAAATTCATTGTCTACATTACAGCTCACCTAAGCCACACAAAAATTCTGATGTACGTTTATGTTTACTAGTAGTGTTTCAACTTTTAAATGAATCAGGTTTGTCTGGATTCAAAGCCCATGTTTTGCTGCTGAACCAGCCACCTCCTTGCCAATCAACATATGACCTGGAGCAGGTTGCTTACACTTTTCCCCATGACATTCATTGCTCATGATCTTCAGATATGGAATAATGACCCTGTCTTTCCTGCTATAAAGGGTCATGGAGACAAATGAAATGTATGTGGAAGCCCTCTGAGGTACTATTATAGCTATTAAAAATATGCTAATTGCACTACTAATAATATTAACAACTATTATTAAATTACCAAAAAGAATATATAATTATCTAAAATCAATGGTTTAATTTGCACATGGTATAAGAGATATTGTTGATTATTCTCAGATTCTCATGGTGTTCTCTGATTTTTGGCCTCCTATCCTTTCAGAGGTGTAGCCAGCAGGTGATGAAAAAAAGGAAGGGAGGACTTTGCCTAGTGACTCTGTTAAGAGAATACTTGCAAAATACGTCTCAGTTTTATCTTCTGAGAAAATTAGGAGTCTAGTCTTATCTTGGGGCAGGCTAGGATTATAGTTGTACATGTCATCGCCCTGTCACAAACAGCCACTACCTGGGCCTGCGGTTGCCTTAGTAACCTTTCTCAGTAAGCATTTAAGGAAAGTGTCCTAATGTAAGTGTTGTAGAAGGAACCCATGTGACATTTACCAGACTAAGGAAATTCACTTTCATGGCCCAAAGGATATGCTAGGTGGGGTTCCTAATGGCCAGTGAATGTCTTCCTTAGAACACTAATCCAATGTAACATCTACAAAACCTATCACCATGCTCATTTCCATGGAAAATAGGGTGCTTAATGGAGAAATGCATGGAAAATAAAGATTTCTACAAAATTCAAAGGGCAAAAGAAACATACTGTACTATCTAACAACATCATACTATTGAGTAAGCCAAGAAAGTTACAAATTTCTCTGGAGGCAAGAATAAGGACAAACTTTTTATGTCTAACTCTATAATAAAAACTGATGAAGAAGACACAGGAAGTGCAATTTCCTTTTAAGAAGATCTCAGTGAATGTATCAACTAAATTGAGAGAGAAAGGAACATTTTTAGACCAATCATCTGTTTCCCTTGCTTTCACAATGTTTTATTGACATCATAGGTTGTTAGGGTTAAAAGAAAGGAGGCTTGTTTCCAGGCAACCATTCAAAGAACAAGGATGATGGCAGCTCTTTTATCTTTAATCTGTGATTTTAAAAGTTTCCCTGGGGATCATTGTTCCAACATCAGGAAGGGGAAATCATGAAGGAACCCACAGGAAGAATTTATGGCTGTGTTTAGAAGTGACCTCATCCATTTCTGTTCTCATTTATTGGCTGAAATTCAGGCACATGGCCAAATCTCAAGGCAAGGCAGGTTGGGAAATGTAGTCTAGCTGTGCATTTAGAAAAGGGAAAGAAGATGGAAATGGATTTTTCTCTGATACCTTAGGTTTATTGCTACTAATATAATCTTAATTTTTTGGTAATTAAACTTCTCTCCTCACTTTAGGGATTGTCCTAGAGGTTTGACATTCTTTTGAAATGACACTTTAGAATAAATACTTTTTATAAAGGACTCATCTCTATTCATGCAAGATTTTCTGGATATTTGTAGATTTCTTAAGCCCACTATTTAATCACATAATTTTTCAATGGCACCTTAGGATCAGGGACCAATCATTTCCTAAATGCCACTTCTTTGCAGAAGTAGGCAGCAGCATCTTTCTTAGCAGTTTATTATAAGACCACTTCAATAAAGCTATTTGGAAGACAGGCACACCTCTAAAGTAATCTAAACCAAATTAGCCGATACCTGCAGCTGACAAGAAGGATAAGAGTACTCAGTCCTGCTCTGTGTCTCTGACATCACACAGCGTCTGGAAGAGGCATGTTGATTTTCACCAGCATGAATATCAGCAGTTGCAGACTCCTTATTAGAGGAGGAAAGTGATGGACAAGCGAGGCCTATAAAGAGATTGACATCGCTGGGCACGGTGCTGAGGATTAATCCTTCAAAGCTGTGGGATGCCAAGCAAAACCAAAATCCAGCCATCATGGAGCACGTTAAAATCAGTAGGTCTATACAAATCTCTAAATGATTACTTTGAGCAGAGAGGAAGTGTTCCATTTACTACCTGCTGTAGAGAGTTTAGTTGTTAACACTGAAGAGGGAAGAAAAGTTTAAAATAAGCTATTTTTAGTATGCTTTAAGACCATTATTCAAGAATAGCATGAGAGGACAGTTATAAAACCAAATGAATGACATGCTCCATTTCTTATCTTCTGACAATAAATGACCAAAGTGACTTCTGTACTTGGAAGTAATTTTATTTAGCAGTGTATGTTCACTGTCTTCTCTTATTACAACAAATATCCAATAATGATGCACACTTAGGGTTAACTTGTTTCAGACAGTGACTTTTAGGTTTCTCTACAGATGAGCACAGGTTAGGTTTGATCATTGGTTCCATAATGCTCAGTGCTCAGCCTGTATCTGAAAGAAAGAGTATGGATAGGAGCTGTTAAAAACTAGTATAAACTTATTCAAAAGGAGATTAATCAATAAAATTCTTTCTCCTCTTTTTTTTTTAGTCTTTGTCTTCTTCCTCCACCTGGCAAATTCCTAGTCATTCCTCATAACCCATGATGCTGTGTCCCTGAAGCTTTTTCCAACTCCAGTAAAAAGAATATGCTGCTTTGTCTTTTGGTTTTATCACGCTACTTTCATCACATTTTATAATGTGTCTCTTCCCATCTTGAATTCTTTAGGAAGGAAACCATGTCATTAATGGAATCAGCATATGGCTGTTAAAAACAGGGTCTTCAACCAGACAGCCTTTTATCAAACACTGGTTCCACAGCTGTGCCACCATGAGTATAATCCTTAGTATTGTCTGTAAAATGAGGAAAATGGGAATACCTACTTTGTTGTGTCATTGAAAGCATTAAATGAGATAGTAATATACAAAATGCTTTGAATAGTACCAGGTTCGGTTAAACGTTTGCCATTATTTCTTTTTAATATCACCATGTCTTTGATGTCAAGCATAAAGTAGATGTACTCTGATTGTGTCTAAAAAAAGAAATTCTATAACAATTAAATACTCTAACGTATTTACTTTTGCATGGTTCTTCAAATAGTTGTGAGGAAATGGGAACACATATGTGTTCAGGAACTGAGCTTGAATGCCCCCTTATCCCAAATCCTAGTTTCTTCAATAAGCTTCTGCTTATTTTCCTAAAATATCTTATAAGAAATCAAGAGTATTTGTAAACATATTTATATTATACGGAGTTCTAAAAGAGAACTGTGGCTGTGGTTGGCTAGATTTATATTAGATGACTTTCTTCAGAAGCATTTTGACAAAATTAGGTATAACGTAGGAAGCAATAAAGAATCTGCTCTTCTCATTCACCTTCTATTAACCGGCCCTCCTGTGGAGACATTAGGCGCTAATTCCTGTTTTGACTCCTATGTGCACATGTCTGACAGTGAATTTTTATCCATAAAAATTTTTTGCCATCTGAACAGGGAGTGGGAAATCAGGTATATGTTCAGGGCATGAGGATTCATGCAAAGCAATGTCCATGTCCTGAGAACTCCATCTAGCAGAGGCTATAATCCACTGAAACTCTGATCGAAATGCATTCATTCATTCAACTAGTACTGAGAACTATGACATTATGGCATAATTTTAGGGGCTAGGAATCCAGTGGTGAATAACTTAAGAGTATAAACAACAGACAGACCATAAGCAAAATAAAGTCCATTGGAAAATAATGATGCACTGTGGGGATAAATGAAACAGAAAAGAGGGTCAGATAAGGTAGGAGGCATGCAGTTTCAAAAGGGAGGATCAGGAAAGGCCCCATGGAGGCTTCTGAGATTTCTGATCATGTGTGCAATGGACTGAATAATTATAAAGTTGTCCCCACCTCCAGTTTATATGTCAAAACTGTAATCCCAGTTTGATAGTATTTTAATATGGGCCTTTAGGAATAATTAGGTCATGAGGGTAGAACCCTCCTGAGTGAGACTGACGTAAGAAGAGGGCAGAAAGCCAGTTGGCTTTTTCCCACCACATAAGGATACACTGAGAAGTTGTCAGTGTGCATCCTAGAAAGGGGTTCTTACCAGAACCTGACCCTGCTGGCACCCTAATTTCAGAATTCAGCCTCCAGAACTGTAAGAAGTGTTTGTAGTTTAAGCCACCCAGTCTATGGTAATTTGTTATAGTGGCCGAATGGACTAAGACAATGTTTATGAAACACACATATGGAAGAGCTTTTGTCTTTTTGAAAATAGAGTCTGTTCTTTTACGGTATAACTTATTTCATGGAAAAGAAATGTTTTAAAACATTTACCTATCTAATACATTTTGAATACTGAGGAAAATTTTTTCATTGCTTTTCCCCTGTATAAATAGCAATGGATTTCTCAGGCAAAGAAAGAGCTCAAGAAAAAATAAAATAGAATTTTAAGAGGTCAGTAAAACTTAAGGTTATATTTATTAGCTTTCAATAACAATTCCCAAGACAAATCACAAAATTCGAAATAACAAATTGGCTTAACATTTGGGATTATTTAATAAACAAAAGGAATATTTTCTTAAAATTATCTGATAGCTCAAATTAAAAATAACTTAAAGGTATTCAGCTCCATCAAGGCTCTGTCTCCATGTTGTACCACAGATGAGGCAAAATTCTCTTTGTGCATACTCAATTTCTGGGACTTTGGAAGACACTTAGGGTTTTGAGAAATTAATACATTTATATCCAGTGAAAATAAGAGTCCTTAAACTCATCAGAAGCAACAATTCAAATTATTACTGAATATGAGCATAAAATGCACATTTGGAACATGCATGGAGTATTTTAAAAGATGGAAATTGATTTCAATAACTCAGATTTACATTCAGTTCAGTTCAGTTCAGTTGCTCAGTCATGTCTGACTCTTTGCGACCCCATGAATTATAGCACGCCAGGCCTCCATCACCAATTCCCGGAGTTCACTCAGACTCACGTCCATCGAGTCAGTGATGCCATTCAGCCATCTCATCCTCTGTCATCCCCTTCTCCTGCCCCTAATCCCTCCCAGCATCAGAGTCTTTTCCAATGAGTCAGCTCTTTGCATGAGGTGGCCAAAGTGCTTCATAAACTTAAGCTGCCTTGCAAGTACTTGGGTGCCTGTTAGAAGTACAAAGTGTCAGGTCTGGTTCCAAGATGTGAATGTGAAAACAGAACCAGAGAATCTGCATGAGAATCAAGCACCTTGGATAGCTGGGTCTCAGGGATCCCCAGAAGGAAAACAGTGGTTCTGGATGCAATGAAAACAAAGAAACAAAAATCCACTTCTACTAAGGAAATATTAAAGCACTGTACACACATTCCTGAATATTTTCACACACTTTGATTAGCGGCTCAGCAGTAAAGAATCTGCCTGCAATTCAGGAGACGTGGATTCGATACCTGGGTCAGGCAGATTTCCTGGAGGAGGGCATGGAAACCCAATCCAGTGTTCTTGCTTGGAAAGTCCCATGGACAGAGGAGCCTGGGAGGCTGTGGTCCATGGGGTTGCAAAGTGTTGGACACCACTGAAGTGACTGAGCATGCACACAATTTTATACTTAATGATCCTTGTGTGCTTTCACCCATACAACTCACACTTTCTATTTGGAAATTATCAAAATATCGGTGTAAGGCAAAAGTATTCCGTTCTCACCTTTCTGTCTTCCCTAAAACATCCTGGCATCACTGGATCCTCACTTCTTTTCTTGGGGAGAAATGACTTAACTAATGGGTAAATATGAAAAGGATTAACTTCCCTGTTCTGCTTAATTTCTCTCCGTTTTCACTCTGGAAGCAAACTGCCCAGTGAGAGCAGGTCTCTCCTGTGCTCTTCCAAGCCTAAGTCTCCCCAGGCAGCACCACCCTACCCACGTGTGAGGGTCCATCCAGGGCAGCATTGCCTCTCATGGATAGGTTCGCTTATTCTGGGCCAGTCAGCAGGACCACGTGGCTCTCATACCATGCTGCAGCCTCTGACCTGGTTTCTATCATTAACAGACCACATTAACACACCACACTTCCCACTTCTTTATATTAGTTCTTATTCCTTTAGAACAAGGTGTGGGTAAGAGGGGGTGATGCTTATCCTGCTCCTTTCAGAACCTTGAGAGTCAGAGTCAGAGGGGCTGTTGCCAGATACACTTGTCAGCATCACAGTAGCAATACTGGTCGTTGACCCAAAGATTGAAACCAACAAGCCATGTCTGTACCATTTTATTTAAAAATAAGCCTACAATGTTGTATTTCTTTTATCATTTTATTTATTCCATACTATAAAAAGAAAGAAACTGAAGGTAAAAATTCATACTATCTAAATCACACGTTGAGGTGTTGAAAAATACTTAAAAATTTATAGGCAGCAATAACACAGGTTTAACACTAACTCTCAATCTCAGCTTTAGGATGTTTACCCAGATCTCTAAAGTGTCATTCAACTCACCTATTATCTATCTGATTTGCACTTACAACAGGCATAAACATTTAGTTAGAATATACTGACAGAACAATATTGGAAAGTCATTTCATTTCTCTAACTTTCAGTTTCTTCATCTGTAAATATTTTTCTTCTCTTCATATATATTTTAGGAGTTTTATAAATTTTATTTTTTGGCCTCACTGTACAGCATGTGGGATCCTACTTCTCAGACCAGAAATCAAATCCATGCACCGTGCATTGAAAGCATGGAGTTTTAACCACTGGACCGCCAGGGAAGTCTCTTCTCTTTGCAAATTTGTGGCAAAAATATAATGGGAGTACCTATAATAGTGATTTATAAGTAATAAAAATCATTATGAATTATTATTAGGAATTAGTATTCCTATTACTCAGGAATTTGATTTTTCTTTTTTTTTCTCAAGGAATCAGGTAACTCTGCTCAATGTATGCAGTGTGTTCGGTCATATCTGACTCTATGCGACCCCAGACTGTAGCCCGCAAGACTCCTCTGTTCATGGGATTCTCCAGGCAAGAATACTGGAATGGATTGCCATTCCCTTCTCCGGGGGATTTTACTAATCCAGGATCAAATTCTCATCTCCTGTCTCCTGCATTGACAAGCAGGTTCTTTACAACCAGTCCCTCCTGGAAAGCCTAAGGAAATCCTAGGTGCCTTGGGACAGGTGCTCTATATGCTATGCTGTGCTTAGTCACTCAGTTATATCCGACTCTTTGCGACCCCATGGACTGTAGCCCTCCAGGCTCCTCTGTTCATGGGGATTCTCCAGGCAAGAATACTGGAGTGGGTTGCCATGCCCTCCTCCAGGGGATCTTCCCAACCCAGGGATCGAACCCAGGTCTCCTGCCTTGCAGGCAGATTCTTTACCAGCTGAGCTAACTGGGAAGCCTGCTCTATATGCTATGGACAGTAAAAACAAACAAACAACCATAAACTCATGTTTCCTGTGCTCAAGAAGCTTTTACTTAAAAGAAGAGATGCAAGAAACAGTGGAAGCAGAAAAAAAGAGAGAGAGAGAATTGGAGAGTGGATTTTGTGCAGTAAGAGTTATAAGGAATGAGGAGATTAAAGACATGAGAGGAGAATGGGTTCGATATATATAAAGAAATCCTAGACTTGCATGGATGGAAGGGGCAGGCAGGTAATTTCATGAAGGCAGACACATGGGCAGAATCAGATAGCAGCAAACATGCTGTGAGTGCTCCAGCAGTCATCAAGCAAGATGATTTCCTGTCCCTTGGCAAGCAGCTCACTAAGCATTGTTCTTCTCTTCAAGGTAACGAGGATGCATACCAACCTTTCAATTACAATTTTTGATAAGAATCAAAATATGCCAAACATGGTTTTTAAAGATCTCTGTAAAAAAGTCTCTTTGGATTATCTTTAGCCAACTTTTCTAGCTTTCGAAGGAAAAGCAGAGCTAAT
This sequence comes from Capra hircus, assembly GCF_001704415.2. Classification (NCBI taxonomy): domain Eukaryota; kingdom Metazoa; phylum Chordata; class Mammalia; order Artiodactyla; family Bovidae; genus Capra; species Capra hircus. The sequence continues at coordinate 40,941,930 of NC_030813.1, forward strand.
ATGGACCAACTTGTGGTGAGACAGGACAAGAGCAAGTCCAATTTTAAGGTTCAGAATTCTCTCCTACAGAGTACACTTGTCATCAAGTTAGACAATGTTTGGGGAAGCTTATTTTAATTAGGAGGCATAGTACATAAATGGGCTTCCCCAGTGACTCAGTGGTAAAGAATCCACTTGCAATGCAGGAGACACAAGAGACATGGGTTCGATCCCTGGGTCAGGAAGATCCCCTGGAGGAGGAAATGGCAACCCACTCCAGTGTTCTTGCCTGGAGAATCCCAGGGAGAGAGGAGCCTGGTGGGCTGCAGTCCATGCGATCGCACAGAGTCCGACTCAACCGAAGGATGAGTGCAAGCACAAGCACAAGCATTACAGAAATGTTCTCTAGCCTCCTAAGGGTTCCAGGGGAGACAGAAATCTCTCGTTTACTTTGTTTCAGCTTTAAGTAATCTTATTTAACCAAAGAGACAAAGCGGAGAAGGAAATAAGAATGCCATTAACTTTGTTGTACCTCTCTACCTGGGATTTGCTTTTACTCTTTTGCAGCATAGTTATGAATATAGTCAGCACTCATCCACATTCTGGAGAAAGTACACAAAGAAGGAAATCGGTCCTGAATATACATTGGAAAGGCTGATGCTGAAGCTGAAACTGCAATACTTTGGCCAGCTGATGCGAAGAATTGACTCATTGGAAAAGACCCTGACGCTGGGAAAGATTGAAGGCAGGAGGAGAAGGGGACAAGAGAATGAGATGGTTGGACGGCATCGCCGACTCCATGGACATGAGTCTGAGTAAGCTCTGAGGGTTGGTGATGGACAAGGAAGCCTGGAACGCTGCAGTCCATGGGGTCGCAAAGAGTCGGACACGACTGAACAGAACTGAACAGATGCGAAGAAGCAAAGCAAGGAAAGGACGGCTAATTAGTCAATCCCTATCCTACATCCTTGTGTATATCTGGAATTGTACTCCAGCCAATAATGGTACCTCTGTGCCTTTATGAGGCAAAACATAAAGCACATCCCAGACTGAAGAAGATAGCACTGCGAGGAAGCACCACTAATGACATCATTTATAATGAAATGAGTGAACTTTCTTTAAAAGGAGGTGACATGGTATAGATGGCACGGCCTAAGATCTCAAGCAATTCCTGTTCACTTCAAAATCTCCCTCCATTCCTAGCCTGAGGAAATTCTTTTAAAGGAGCTGACAGAATTTCCTTAAATAATTATTCCAGCACTTAAACCGTTCCCTAAAGAACAGTCCTTCTGGAATTGTAGTAGGGTGAGATTTGTTTCAAGCAAATATTTCGAGACTCACCTTAGATAGCCACTGGCAAGAATGGTTCTTATTGCTGTAAAATGTGTGCATTTGAAATATATTAGCTAGGCAGGTCAGTTCAGAGGTTTACAAAGATTTTGCAACTACAGAATTTCTTTGCTGATTCTGCATCTTCATTGAATATCTAAAAAAATGCCAACAAAATGCTAAGCTATTTGTTCATTTTATCACTGATGTATTCTAGGAGAGATATATAACAATACTGAAGCCAGTGTACTATTCTGATCGTTATATTTTTAGTCTAAAATCTTGTTAGGGACCTACAGCTTATGTACAAATTTGTAATGGAGATATATTTTCTAAAAGAATTTAGCTTTGCAACCTTTGTTGTCATAAAGGAAGGCATTTGAGTCATTCCCCTGTCTCTGTGAACATTTTCAATAACAGAAAGGAGTTAATTCTGCTTTTCACTCAGGTGATGTTTAAAAGGCTCTGCTAATTTCTCTTTCAATGCACCAGTGATATTTAGGAATTGCTGAATGTAGTGAAGACAGATGTGGGATTTGGGTGTTTGTTCAGGTGCTTCTGGTTTCTAATTATTTTATCATTATCCATTTGCCCCTGTAATTTGTTTAAATTTGGAATCACATCACCAATATATCTCATTGCTGCCAGGTCTTCAATATTCTCCTGTTTATTCATTAGAGAGTTTCTGTTACCAAGTCATTAATAACCATGAATTTACTGAGATATAAAGTCACTCATGTACTTAGTTCTATTCCAATAGATGTCTGGAAAAGCATCTTCCAAATATAAAAGTATATTCCAAATATACTACCTTGATCTTTCTAATCCAGGAACCTTAGCGTATTTCTTCAGTTGTAGAAACTCAGGGGAAAAAAGGCTTCCCTGGTGGCGCTAGTGGTAAAGAACCTGCCTGCCAAAAGAGGGGATGTGGTTTCAATCCCTGGGTGGAAAAGATCCCCTGGAGGGCATGGCACTCCACTCCAGTATTCTTGCCTGGAGAATCCCATGGGCAGAGGAACCTGGTGGGCTACCATCCATAGGGTCACAAAGAGTCGGACACAACTGAAGTGACTTAGCACAGAGGAAAGAAAGAAAAACAACCTAGCACTTACAAGGAAGATTGGAGAGAAAAAAACATATGAGTTCTAGCTTCTGAAGTCTGTGGTTGCTCACAAATGAGACAAGTTCCTTAGCCCCTTTGAACAAATTTTTTCACCTATAAAAGTGGTTATTGAAAATAACCTATGCACTATCCGATATGTGGCAGAACCCAGTCTACTATTAATTGCAACACAAAGTATTCAGAATCAGCATAAGGAAAATTATGTTTTTAGCAGTTCTGCTCTCAGTGTTTAGGAGGCCTTCTACCAGAAGGGAGAATGAAGCAGTCATTAAAAAATCTTTTGTTAAGAAGGGAGAATGAAGCAGTCATTAAAAAATCTGAGTTATAAAAGGGTATATGCCTTGTCTCAAAATTATTCCATGATTCAAAACCACTCTGTGATTTTGAAGATCTATGAAGTTTACATTTTTATTACCTCGATCTTATGGATGAGAAAACTGAGGTTCAAGAACTTTGGTGACTTGCATAGAGCACACAGCCAGCATGTTTCAGGGGTAGCATTTGACCAGCGTGTGTCTATTTTCAAGATTCAGTGTCTCCTAAACTCAGTATTGTCCTGCCCCTACAACCAAGTTCTACCATTAAGTCACAAAGGAACTCTGTGGAGCTCATTACTTCTTCATGACCTGTAATAAGGAGTTTGACTGGATGGGATTTCATATTTGCCTACTCACAGTATCTCTGAGCGTTAGTCCCAGACTTTGTCACATACACAAAATATCTCACATTTCTACTTTAGATGGACACAGGCATACCTCTCAAAAGAGACATTATGTTTCCTCCCTACTATGTAAATGTGTCTCAGTAAAATGCATATATTAGTCATGCTCAGGAAGTATTTATTAATAATAGTCATAATTTTATGTATTCTAATTTTTCTCCTCAATGCATACAGGCCCAGAAATCACTTCATCTAGGGAAAAAAGGTTTTGTTTTTTTTTTTTTCAATAAATAATCTTATGCCTACTAAATGCCAGTCTTGATGGTTCAAAACAGTCATGATGACAGATAAGAGGTGCAAACCATTTCATAAAGGAAGTGCATCTTGATTGACAAGAAAGCAGAACAGAAAGAGCGTCATCAAGCCACAATGAGAACTTCTTATCTGTCCGTAATTATGAGTCCTAATGTTAGAGTACAAGGCTTAGCCATTCAGCCCTAAGACGGGGCTTCATAACATTAAGTTCGCTAACATGGTCTTTAGTGTCCACCTTCAGAAGGCCCCCTAGTCAGCAGTGCATGCTGGCAGTGCCGTGAGCACAGTGCGGAGAGCCCTGGGCAATCCTGCGTTACAGCACGGCAGGCAAACTTGCGCTCTCACTTCGAAAACCAATTTGATTTTAAATACATAGCTGCTGCTGCTGCTAAGTCGCTTCAGTCGTGTCCGACTCTGTGCGACCCCATAGACGGCAGCCCACCAGGCTCCCCCATCCCTGGGATTCTCCAGGCAAGAACACTGGAGTGGGTTGCCATTTCCTTCTCCAGTGCATGAAAGTGAAAAGTGAAAGTGAAGTCGCTCAGTTGTGTCCGACTCTTAGTGACCCCACGGACTGCAGCCCACCAGGCTCCTCCATCCATGGGATTTTCCAGGCAAAAGTACTGGAGTGGGGTGCCATTGCCTTCTCCAAATACGTGGTAAGATACTCCAAACAGTCCGTTGTCTTGTTCCAGTCATTTTTCTTCTAAGATCCTATCCTAAGAAAATAATTCAAAATATGTAAGTAATTTCACACCCAAGGATTTTATTACAGAATCTTTCAAATACTGGACAAAATACAAATAATTTCCATGTCCTAAAATCAGGGTAAGTAAATTATGTTACACACATTTGTAAACTATTAAAATATTTATGAAAGATCTATAATCTAATAAAACAAATTCTACTCCATTGTTGAATTTAAAGCTACATCAAATTTTTTACATGCAGTATTATTAAGTTTAAAGAAACAAATCTATGTGTATAAAAATCTGAAAGTAAATAAGTAAAAATATTACCAATGGTTATTCTTTGAATGGTGAGATTATTGGCATTTTATTCACATTTTTTCTTTTTGTATATTTATAAACTTCTTATAGCAATTGTTTATTACTTTTGTAATGAAAAAACATTTCCCTTCAGGTTTGATTTCCAATGCTATAGTCTTTTCATGTTTAAATGCAGTTTAATGACTTACAAATATATGTAAATAAAAAGACTTTATATGTATATAAAAACACAAATTGTGTTTGATTGTACTTCAACCCAGTGGTTCTCAGTATGGTGGGAGGTGATTTTGCCTACCCTTCTTCCCCTGGGGGGATTCAACAGTTTCTGGAGACACTATGGTAGTGTGAGTCTGGGGACATGTGCCACTGGCATTTAGTAGGAAAAGGCCTGGGATGCTACCAATAGCCCTATCTTGAGAGGACAGCGTCCTCCACAAAAAATCACGCAGCCAACAAATGCCAATAGTGAAGCTGAGAAACCCTGCCTTTTAAACAAAATTGTTAAAAATTAAATTAGTTCAAGACTATGATGGGAAATCTGACTTTATTACCAGAACCTTTGAATAAACTTGCCTATCTATCACCCATCCTTCCATCTACTCACTCTCAGACACAGAAGGTATGTAGATAAGTGCTCCTCTTATGTGGGGCTTGAAGTTTAGTGAAAGAGAAAGGCAGAGAAATCAAGGGCTTAATGTAGCTTGAAGTGCTAAGATGGAGTGCTTTGGAATAACAGAAGTAGGAACTCAATCCAGCTAGGCAGTTCAAGGGAGGTTTTCTAGAAGAGATGGTTCCTCAGTAGAGCTTAAAGAAGGAGTTAATCAGGTCAGGTGGTACTAGTGGCAAGGAATTCACCTATCAGTGCAGGAATCACAAGAGACAGGGGTTTGATCCCTGAATCAGGAAGATCTCCTGGAGGAGGAAATGGCAATCCACTCCCAGTATTCTTGTCTGGAAAACTCTATGGACAGAGGAGCCTATCGGCCTTTCTGATATTCCCCACCTTCTGAACAGCACTGGTCAGTCTTTTCTAATATCTTCCTATACCTTGTAAACATTTGAGACCAGGAAAATTTACTAAACCAATTTGTCTGTGTGTAAACCTCTTTAGCCGAAATTATGCCCTTAAGTTCCCAATTACGAATATCTTTAAGTTTCCAATACACTGCCTGGTACACAGATCACTTAAAAAAAGCTTTGTTTCATGGATGATTGAATGAAAGGTCATATTTGGTAATAGGTACAATGGAAGTTAAGCATAAAGGCAGCAATGATACTAACTCTTTAAGCTATACAAAGTATTTGGTGATAATTTTAAGAAATATCATTTAATTTACTTCTCACAATAATTCTATGAGGTAGCTACTATTATTCTCCCCATGTTTGAAAGAACTGATGTTCAAGGTGGTTGTAAATCTTGCCCAAGACCATATAGACCATCAAAATCAGAGCTGTGAACTGACTTCAGGTCTGTCACACTTCAAAGAACATGAAAGTACCCACTAGTTATATATTTTCCATTTTCAAGAGAATTCAAACTTAAGGTGATTTTCCTTAAAAAAAAAAAAAATTGTTGATTCAATGTATTTGTCCTCGACCCAAAAGACTCAGTATGTTAATAATATAACACTAGGAGGATCAGTTTACTTTAAAGAGTTGAAATGTGTTTTTTAACACACCTACAAGATAAGGGTTTATAAACTCAGTGAAAAAAGCAAAATGCCTCCGTGTCCAAGAGGCAATGAAACCTAAACAAAAATCAGTAAGAAGGGGGGACCCTAACTGTCTAGCCCCAGCATTGACTCATTGTGTAACACGATCATGCGGATGGCTTCATTTATATCACAGTCGTCAAAATTATCCTAGATGTTGTGAAATTAGGGGAAGGGAAGACATTGCACAAGCACATACATCCTATTTTAAATCACTTGCTAATTTGGCAGATAACTTCATTAACATCAGCCCCAGACAAAGGACTAGATATGCATCTACTCAATGAGACCAAAGGGCTCAAAAAACCTGGACAAGTTTCCCAGAGGCAAGATCTCATCAACCTGAGATCATTTCTCAACCAGCTCTTTTATTGCCAACTCTCAGTGTAGGGGTTGGCAAATTAGAGCAAAAGGTCAAATTCAGCCTGCTACCTGCTTTTGACCTTTCAGCTATGTTATTTTACATTTATAATGGTTAAAGATTAAAATAAAAAATATTTTATGACATGAAAATTATATGAAATTTGGATATGTGTCCATAAATATTTATTGGAAGACGGCCACACCCATCTATTTTTATACCCTTTGTGCTGCAACAACAAAGTTGAATAGTTAAATAGAATGCATGACCCACACATACTATGATACTTACCATACAAAAAGTTGACTGGCAACTGTTCTAGAATAAAGCTCGGCAGGTGCCAAAGATCTCAGTGAAGAAATCATTGCAAATATCATGGATTTGGCTTTTTAGATTTATTGCCTAACCAAGTGGTTCTCAGAGTGTGCCCTGGATCCTCAGCATCCACTAGGAAATGCCAATTCCCTGACTTCTCTGGTGCGGTTCCATCTCCGGTCCAGGAATTTCCATGTGCCACATAATGCAGCCAAAAAATAAAAGAAATGCCAGTTCCCAGATGCTAAACAAGATCTACTGAATTTGAAAATCTTAGGGTGGGGCCTAGCAGTCTTTTATTCTAACTCATCATCTTGGCAATTCTTGTAAGTGTGAAGTTTGAGAACTGTTGATATAATGCAGGAATATGAACATGTTATCCTATCATAATAACAAGAAAGGCATATCTTGGCTTCTATTTGTATCCCAAGCACAGAGCTAGATATTTCACTTATGTTTGAATTTCCTACAACAATCCTGAAATGTTGGGCTTATTAGCCTCATTTTACAGAAGGAACTCAAGCTCAGGAAGGTTAAGTAACTTGTTCAAAGTTACTTAATTAGGATTTAAACTCACAGCCGCACTTGCCCTTCACTTTACTCTGCCCTCTCCCTGAGCATGTGTGAGAGAAAGCAGCTCCTGAAAACCCTAGGGAGGGGGCCCTGGTTCACCAGCTAGGCTTTAGCATTCTCCTGCTGAATATAAAATGTCGCAGAGTATCGACGTCAGAAAAGACCACTCTCTACCTGTGATTAACCAAGATAAAATCATGGCTGAGAAGAGGAAATACATGAACTTTGTTTAAACGACAAACATAGCCAAATGTCCACCGTCCTAGCTAATGTAGCTTGCTTTTTGCCAGTTACAATTTCAGCCTCTGTCTAGGCTTTACCACTTGTATGTAAGATTTGCTAAGCCCATTACACTGGCTTCTTGACTTTATTCAACCCGGAACAAAGCCCTGCTTCCGAAATCAGAGTCCCTTAACACAAGCTCAAATCCTGTAAGTCCTTTCTAACACTCTGTTTCGAGAAGCCCCACAGTTCTCCATGTTGTGTATTCTTCGAGGAAAAGAATGAGCTGTGGGCTAAGTCGCTTCAGTTGTATCTGACTCTTTGTGACCCCTGGACTGTAGCCCGCCAGGCTCCTCTGTCCATGCGATTTTCCCAGCAAGAATATGGGAGTGGGTTTCCATTTCCTCCTCCAGTTGATCTTCCCAACTTAGGGGTCAAACCTGCATTTCTGAGGTCTCCTTTACTGGCAGAAGGGTTCTTTACCCCTAGCACCACCAAATTTTTTGGACCACAGGTTTGTTCCTGGTGACCTTTGGCTGGAAGTCATTGAAATGTACAACTCCTCCACACCCATCCCTCCTCACTAAGATTCCAGCTCTCTGCTCCATGATGGAGTAGGAAACGGGTTCCCAATGTAAGCAAAACTAAAATAAATAGAAGTCCCCAAACCCATCAGTACCAAATACATTGCCAGGTTCAGAGCAATAAGTGACACAGATTGACTATATCTTAAGTGGATTAATGGGATTTTTAGAGTCAACCTGATGACAAATAATGACTTTGGGAAACTGCCATTTTTCTTCTGAATTATAGTTTATATTCCTATTTTTAGCTTCCAGTCTTTATCAAAGTCTTTTGATCCCTCAACTCATCAGATTTCAAATTCCACCATCTTTGTGTAGCTTTCCCTGTATGAGATGGCTCATCTATTTGTGTTTTCTAAAGTCCTTGTTCCCTCCCACCAGACAATTTTTAATCTTGGGTTAGTTATTCAGGAGCTATTTGGTCTTTTATTTGAAAACTTTTTAAGGACAGTACAATGCCCCATGTTGTCTATGGCTCTTCACATAGTAGGTGCCTAATAGATATTTGTTCAATTTCATTTAGAAATCCAAGGTCCTCCCCCCACCTCAACACGCCTTTTATGCAATTGAAAGGGCTACTTTCCCAGCCATATCAAAGCCTGTCTAAGCTCCGCTTCTTTATCTCTCTGCTGAATGTCTCATTTGAAATTATTTCCCAGGGCCATAAAATTCTAATGAACAGCTGCCTCTGATGCCTTTGGTGTGTGGCTATCTCTGCTTTGCAGGGTAATTCTGATGTGAAATCTTAATAGTAGAAAAAAAGAAAGAGTTAAAAAAAGGTCATAATCAACTAATCAATAGTTTCCAAGCTACTTTGGGGACTTGAAAGAGTCGCTAGAAGCTCTTGGTTACATAGAACAAGGAGAAGCACATTGGCACTATTACTGCATGGGAATAAATTGCACTCAGGCTCTCATTTTTTTTTTTTTTTTTTTAGTATGTTCTACATATCAAGAATTGTGCTGGGGCAGTAAGTTTAATTATATAACTAAGGAGAGGGAATAAAACTATGTTAATTCTGTTACATTTACATTTTATCTGTTGTTGTTCCAGGACTTCTGCATTTTATACCATGTTCCTATGCTGATATTACCTTACTCAGTACCTGTCATACAGAACTTGTGCAAACACTCTTCTGGCATATGAATTTGATAAACTTCCCTTCATCCATGAAATCCCAGCTTTCACCTCCTCTGGGGAGTCATCTCTGATCATTTCTCTCTCTTTCACTTGGGCTTAATTACTTTCCATTCTTCCTCTGTATCTTGGATTCACTTGTACTGATTTATCTACCATAATATATTGTATTTTCCTTGATCATATTCCCCATCCCTTTATACAACTTGAGAATTCCTTGAGGGTAGCAACTGAGTCTAATTAATCATTGTATCTTGGCCCTACCAGAGTATCTGGCATATTAAAGACAACTGAGAAACATCTGTAAATGTAAGCCATTGCTGAAATACAAATAACAATGTTGGTGATTATTGAAGGTGGATGATGGGTACATCAAAGTTTAATGGTTTTCTCTGCATTTTTGTGTGTAAAGTTTTTCAAAATAAAATGTTCAAAATAATTGAAGACCTTTTAAGATGTCAGGTACATCTTTTGGAACTTTAAAATTCCCACCATAAATGAAGACACTATATCAGTATCTTCAGGAATTCTCAGCTACAACCTCTGTGTGCCCTAGATTTCTTTTTTATCTCATCAGAAAAACATTTGAAGCCAAACAACATTGTCCTGAAATAAGAAAACAATTATGCCATTGCAGAATAGGTGCAGCTTAAGGATATTATCAGAGAAGGCAGTGGCAGCCCACTCCAGTACTGTTGCCTGGAAAATCCCATGGACGGAGGAGCCTGGTGGGCTGCAGTCCATGGGGTCGCTGAGGGTCGGACACGACTGAGCGACTTCACTTTCACTTTTCACTTTCATGCATTGGAGAAGGAAATGGCAACCCACTCCAGTGTTCTTGCCTGGAGAATCCCAGGGACGGGGGAGCCTGGTTGGCTGCCGTCTATGGGGTTGCACAGAGTTGGACACGACTGAAGTGACTTAGCAGCAGCAGCAAGGATATTATATTAAACATGAGTTTCTAGAAAATCTGGAAATTGACAGTTCACCTTAAAGATGTTATCGATGAGGGCAATCAATGGATTCCTGCCTTTGCGGTCTGCTACCTGAATTGTCCCTGGTACCTCTACTTCCACTCTCTTACCTCTGAACTCATCTTCACCTTCTTCCAAACTGACCGATCTGAAACATGAATCTGCCATCCTGCTCATTGGTTCCCCAAAGCTGAAGACTTTGGCTGTTTATCATTGAGAGTATATGTGCCCTCTCGACATTCACCCCAATGGACTCCTTCAGACACATTTCATTTCAACACTCTGATGCCCACTTTCTATAAGCCGCAGCTCTTGTCCATCAAAGTTGCTTTCTGTCAGTGCTCAGGATCACAATTCAAACTCTGTGCTCAGCCTGGAGTGTTATTTCCCCATTCTTCCATCTGGGAACCCCTTCTCACACTGCTAAGTCCAGTATAACAGTCTTTATCTCCATGAAACCTTCCCTTTAGCCCTTTCCAGAATGTTCCACGCCATTTGTGCTTCTGCTGCCCATTTCTTGGGGCACTTATTTTCTTCTGTCTTGTTGAGTGATTAGTTTCCCTTTTTAGAATGTAAGCTTACCGAAGGTTCATTCCTTCAGTGTTTATCTTGTCTCTTTCCATCGTCTCAATCAATGCCTAACAAAGGACTCTGCCTACACTTAGAATCCAATATCAAGCATTACATGCGACACTGTGAAATGAGATTATTCTTATAAGTGTTCTTCCTTGTTCCCTTTATTAATGAAGGGAATATGTGAAACCTCAAATCATTATATTAAAATCCCATTAGTCATTTTAATCCTCCTTACAAATTGCTTTTGCTTCCTAAACCTTAAATTTCAACTGAAAGAGAATTATTTTTTAACACAGGGCTTTACTGAAATAAGAATCTCATTTATGTGGGAGCAGAAATGTTTCCCTTTACCCTTTCCTATTCTTGGCAAATTCTCACTAACCATTGTAGATGATAATAGTAAGGCAACACTGCTTTATCTTGAAACTAATACAGAAGGTCTCATCCACATAGACTCAAAACGACTTTCTAGGTTAATCAATGCAGAGTCACACTAGAGAAAATAGTCTACAGTGATACCAGAGAAGAATCATTGCCCCAAGAGGATGATATAAAAGCTCCATGTTACCCAAAAGAAGCTCATGGTTCTGGTCTGGGCCTCAGCTTTACTTCTCAACCAAAATAAATGGCTAATTCTCCGGCCTTTTCCTGAGCTATATTTTCTAAGTGGTCAATCACAGGGAAGTGTTTAGCAATTTATACTGGGAAAGCCTCTTTTGGCTTTTTTATCATTTGCTGGTACAAAGGATAAAGGACTTGATAATCTAATGTGTTGTGACTTGTTCTTTAAATGCTTTTTTCTTATATCTCCATTTGATTGGTGATCCCAAAACCTAAGTTCTGTTTCTTCTTGGACACTGCCCACAATCTGAGAAAATATTGGGTCTCATTGTTTGATTGTACTTGGACTAGCCATTCATGGACACTGAATATGTCACAGATACATTCAAAATTCGGTGAGGATCTTAGAGTGAGGGGACTCAGGAGACCATTTGGCTTCTTTTTGTTCAGATCCTGCCTCTAAGGTATGATAGAGTATGTAGTTTGATTTAGCTTCCTTATAAACCATAATTGGGTCCTAGCCTTGGGTTGAAAATTGTGTATATATTTTGTAATCTTATTTCCTATGCATGCATTTCCCTCAGATATCTTATAGGGTATTAGTGGACAGTTCCTCTAAACAGTCCATCCAAAAGGAAATAAGTCCTGAATATTCATTGGAAGCACTGATGGTGAAGCTGAAACTCCAATACTTTGGCCACCTGATGCAAAGAACTGACTCTTTGGAAAAGATCCTGATGCTGGGAAAGATTGAAGGTGGGAGGAGAAGGGGACGAGAGAGGATGAGATGGTTGGATGGCATCCCTGACTCAATGGATATAAGTTTGAGTAAGCTTCAGGAGTTGGTGATGGACAGGGAAGCCTGGCATACTGCCGTCCATGGGATCACAAAGAGTTGGACCTGACTGAATGACTGAACTGAGTGGACAGTTCAGGACAAGATTCAGGAATTCAGGAAATTTCCCACCTATGTTTTTGTTCATTCTCTTCCCAATATTAGAAAAGAGAAATAAGTGAAAAGTGTGTTGTAATAGGAAAAAGCACCGTATAGGATTCAGAGCTCTTTGGATTTGGTTTTGTCTCCATTCCCAATTAGTGTTGTCTCCTAATAAATCAGTTACCCTCTCTGGGTTGTGGTTGTCTCCAGTATAACCTGAGTCAGTTGGACTAGATCAGTATTTTTTAACATATACTTTGGAACAAAAAAGGAATTTTTTTCCCTATATTTTTCCACTTGTCAAGGAAATATACCACCTATATGGTGGTAACCTGCATCTTTATTATTTTAGCACAACCAAGGCTTACATATTGAATCTAAAGTTTGCCCAGTTTATTGGACATTTGGGGCTTCCCTGGTGGTGCTAGTGGTAAAGAATTTTCCTGCCAGTGCAGGAGATTCAGGAGATGTGCATTCAATCCCTGGGTTGGCAATATCCCCTGGAGTAGGAAATGGCAACCACTCCAGTATTCTTGATGGGAAAACTCCATGGACAGAGAAGCCTAGTGGGCTACAGTCCATGGAATACAAAGAGTTGGACATGATAGAGAAACTAAGCACAGCACATTGGACATTTTACACAACATTTTAAATGTGTAGGCACATCATCTATATATATGTGTGTATAGAAACAAAGTGTATATGTGGAGTTGGAGAAGACTCTTGAGAGTCCCTTGGATAGCAAGGAGGTCAAACCAGTCAATCCTAAAGGAAATCAATCCTGAATATTTATTGGAAGGACTACTGTTTAGGCTGAAGCTCCAATACTTTGGCCACCTGATGCAAAGAGCCAACTCATTAGAAAAGACCCTGATGCTGTGAAAGATTGAAGTCAGGAGGAGAAAGGGATAACAGAGGATGAGATGGTTGGATGGCATCACGGGCTCTATGGACATGAGTTTGAGCAAGCTCTGGGAGATGACAAAGGACAGGGAAGTCTGGCGTGCCGCAGTCCATGGGGTCGCAACTGAGGGACTGAACAACAAAAGTAGAAATAAAGATTCCTATACGGACATGCGTATTATTATTTGGGTATGGATATGGATACCTATCCCAAGAAAGATGTTTCAGACTATCTCAAAATTCTCTGATTCTGGTTGGAAGAGCTAAGTTGACAATTTTACTTTTTGTATTGTTGGAACTCAAATGTGAAGATTTTGTCTGAAAATCTTTATGTGACATAAGAAAGAACTTAAAGAATAAAAGCTGAGTCATTTGCAAGGGGCTTTCGCAAACTTGCAACTTTTGACTTTAAAACTCTGTACTACCAACACTGGCAATAAAAGAACTGTGTGCTATCTTATAACCACTATAGGGCTGTGAGAGCTGACTTTCTCAAATATCTCTGTGGTGTTTTTACTTTATGCTTCATCTAGATCTGAAACAAGACCATCTTGAGTATAGTGCACTAAAACTGAGGGCTATGGCTCAACGGATTCCAGAAAACAAAAACTAATATGGCGAAGAAATGAAACAGAAGCAAATTATTCCAATCACATAAATTAAAATGATCTTATCTGTATTTTGTTACGATACCACTAGAAAGGGTTGAGGCAGACATCTCAAAATAATGCAAGATCATTGTGCAGCACCTGGAAAAAAGTTTGTTTCTGTATTGCTTTCCTCTCAGGAGAAATGTGAGGTTAAATAAAATTATTCCCACAGTTAAATAAAATTACTGTGTAATATGAGAAAAAAAACCAGAAATTTTATTTTCTGAGGGTTTGTTTAATCCTATTAAAATATTATTCTTATGTGTGCCTGAGCAGCACTTGTTACAGATTGAGAAGACTTAAAAAAAAAGATATGAAAATTGCATGAGAACTTCTGATGTTCTTATACTGGTCTAAACAGTAGAATCTAATGGACCCACTTGTAGAAGGAAAGACTTTCTGAAGATAAGATACACCGACCATTATTAACATATTAACAGCAACAACCTGTATACCGGATGTAGTTTGAGATGTTGTCATCCTAGCTAAGCTCCTGAACTCTGTCAGAAAGATTAGAAACACAGTCAGGCTTAAATATTTTCATCATCTTCCCACATTACACACAATGTGAGAAGTGAATATGCATAAATAACTCGGCAGAAAAGATCTTATCCTTATCCGGAAGGTATTAGCAAATGTCTCAGGAACACCATTCTTTCACTTGAGAATAAAGAATAGCTTGAATATAGAACTGACATCAATAATTAGGGTTTAAATAATTCAAAGCATGTTATTTCAATGAAAAATAATATATACATATGTAAGTATATATATATCACTATTAAAAAGAAGTTACAACTTTTTTTAACTTGCCAATCTTTGAATAGTAGAATTGATTTTGGTAGTAAAATTCATATTAGGAGGATAAAATATTAATTGATAGCAGCAATGCTGTGCTGGGCTTATATGGGTTTTCACTCAGGAGACAAATGAGCAAAGTGGCTCACTGGGAAATGTAAATGAAACACTTTTGCAAATTAAGTGTTCAAAGCACATTTTTGCTAAGCATTCATTAACTCAATTTTAAATCAAAAGCTTACCCATTTTTTATCATAATCAATAACTCAGCTCCACCCGCACATCTCCTAACTAATGAGGCACGTACATATTTCTCTCACAAATCAGGGTACTCCTCCAGAGGATGGAATTACTAATGACATTAAGGCGTGGTAAACTTGACAACCAAAACAGCAACCTGTATTATCACGCTGCAGTAGAGAGAGCCCTAATTTCCCACCTTAGAAGTACATTTAACCCATAATATCACCCTAAACTCTAAATTTCAGATGGAAAGATAATGGCACAATATCCCTTCCTTTCCAATGTCAAATATCTGGGTAAATAGAAACGAACTGTCCAGTGCTAGGGTGCTCCATGTCAAGCATGCACATTTTAAAACTTTTTGCTTATTTTAAGCCTTCTCAACTCTGCAGCGTCTGTATCCAATTCTGAACCAGACCTGACCAACGGCACAGATGGGAGCGACCACTTTACCTTCTGAAAAATCAATCAGTCCCAGCAAATGAAGCAGCTTCAGAGATGCACATATAATCACAACAATACCCACTGTTTGCAGTCCTTCCGACTCCCACTCAAGAGTCAACATCCTTCAAGCAGGTAGAGGCATCCCAGCCTCCGAACTCCTTCGGAATGGAGGGAGTTAATTAGAAAATCCGAGTAATATCTTGCTTGGAACAAAGACTCGCAAGGGGTAAAAGTGAGCAGCTCCTCAAAGATGCACCGGGCAAAGCAGCGGCCCCCCGGGGTGAGGACCGACCTGGGCTAAAGTCCAGGCTCTCATACTGATGCTGGCATTTGCCTGGTGGTGTCCCTCCACCACAGCCCGCCGGCCCCGGGACTCTGCGCGGCAGCCAGCGAGTACTTGGACTTCAGAGCTGCGAGGGAAAGATCTGTTGGAGAACTGGAGACTTTGCAGTGTCCGTGGAGAGAAGGGACACTCCTAGGAAACTTGCCCGGGAGAGCACAGCGGCGCTCCGTGCGCTGACGCTGCAACCCCGGGCTGGGTGGGTAGGGCTGTCTGCGCGCTAGTTCGCTGCCTGGGAAGCTTGCGAATGTCCCCCTTTCCCCAGAGCAGCTGCTCTCTCTTCCCTGAGCTTGCTCCGCGAGGCAGCTCGACCCGCTCACTCTCGGGATGCTAGGAAAAATTCAATTTTGGTGGCTGGTGTCTATAGCCTCTTTAAAAAGCCCCCTGCGGAAGCCCAGGGGCAGCTTTTCTAGAGAGAAAAGTGAAGAGGCAAAAATATTCATAATTCAGTGGCTTTTTTCAAGTGGGAGCGTCCAGGCCGCCGCCCACCTGCCACTCCACTGGGGCTGTTCTGGTCCCTGCTGACACATGATTGAGAGCATTATTAGGGAGATTGATTTAGTCCTCATATTTACAAAAGTGGATGGTGGTGGGGTGGGGTGCGGCAGAGCAGGACCTGGGAAAAACACTGCTGTTCAGTAACTGCCCCCTGGAGGGTGAGCGCTACTATCATCCTTTAATTTTTGCTTTAGCCTGTCTCAAAGCAAAGTTTCACAAACTTCCCTGATGATAAACGTTACTCGGGTGCCTCTGATTCCGAAGATTCTGGAGCTTATGTTCTTAAACTAGAAGTCAGGTGATTCTTATCATCAGTTAAGCGTGGGTCGCGCTTGTCCTGAAAGATCCCAAGGGGCGTTCTATTCCGAACCACACCTAGCAGCCTAGGCAGCTTTGGGGGCACGGATTCTGGGCCATGTCAGAACCACACCAGCTTAGTCACTCTGCGGGTTATCTCCTCTGTGCTGAAACCCAGCCCACGAGTGGTGGTGAAAAGAATCAACTGGGACTCTTGTGTGTGAAAGGATTTTTAGCCTCTGAAACTCACTAGGAGGCATAAGGGGCTTATGAGTAATGCCTGAGGCCCCAGGGAACATTTCCTGGTTCTGCTGCTTCTTGCTGTGTGGTATTTTGCAAGACACTTAACCACTCTGAAAACAGTTCTTTTTCTGTGAAGTTGTGCTTATGATACTTCAATGCTTTATTTAAAGTTTTCTATTTAAAGGGAACTCTGGGAACTTAGATTGGAGAAGGAAATGGCAACCCACTCCAGTGTTCTTGCCTGGAGAATCCCATGGACGGGGGAGCCTGGTGGGCTGCCATCTGTGGGGTCGTACAGAGTTGGACACGACTGAAACGACTTAGCAGCAGCAGCTGGGAACTTAGAATGGTCATAATAACAATACTACTACTTACTGAGCATTTATTATGTGTTCCTCCATATTGCAGCTGTAGGATCTTAGCTCCCCGACCAGACCAGGGATTAAACCCATGTCCCCTGCAGTGGAAGCTCAGAATGGTAACCACTGGACCACCAGGGAAATCTCAATCTGTATTAGTTCATTAACTCAGCCCTACATCTCTATGTGGGCTTTTCAAGTGGTGTTAGTGGTAAAGAACCCACCTGCCAGTGCAGGTAATTGTAGGAGACATGGGTTTGATCCCTGGGTGGGGAAGATTCCTTGGAAGAGGGCATGGCAACTCACTCTAGTATTCCTGCCTGGAGAATCCCATGGATGGAGAAGGCTGGCCGGCTATGGTCCATAGGGTTGCAAAGAGTCAGACATGACTGAAGTGACTTCATGCACACACGCACAGCTCTGTGTGGTAGGTATTATGGTCATCTTCATTTTACAGGCGAGGAACTGGAAGCATAAAGAGGTCAACTTGGCAAACCTGGGGGTGCACTGTTTGGTAGGCAATGAGCATTCATTCTTTCCTTCAGTTATTCTTTAACATTTATTAAGCTGCTACTCTGAGCTATGAGGAGGTCATGGCAACCTACTCCAGTATTCTGGCCTGGAGAATTCCCATGGACAGAGGAGCCTGGTGGGCTGCAGTCCATGTGGTTGCAAAGAATCAGACATGGTTGAGCGACTAAGGACAGCACTGAGCTATGCATGATATATGAATAATAAAATGAGAAATAAAGTCCAATCCTATCCTTTGGGGACTTACAGGTTAACAGAGGAGCCAGGCATGAAATGTGATCCATAAATGTTCTCTCCCTTGAGTAGATATCTTTGAAGATACAGTGGGAGCACAAGAAGGGAAAGTCAGCTCCACCTGGGGAAAGGTGACTGGTAGTAACAGGACAAAGACTTTATGGAGGAGGTAAGGATCAATGATGGTAGCTTTCATCATTATTGGAAATAATAGATCATAGACAAGCTTCAAGTTAAGTAGGCTTGGGTTAAATCCTGATTCTGTCACTTGCTTGCTCTGTGAGTTGGGGGAAACTGCTCCATCTCTGAGTCTCAGTTTTCTAAGTCCAAGATGGGGATGCAGCTGCCACTGTCATGGCTGACATGAGAGTTAACAGAACATGGAGAGCTGAGCCTAGCTGCTGGTGCTCCCCTGCTCGGCACAAGGGAGTTGTGGGATTATGGCAGACGTGCCAGCTCTTTCGAGGCTCTGCTGGGTCTAGATGGATGAGATGACTTTGTTCTTCTCTGGTTGTCCTGCTCCTAAGTCTACTTCCAGTCTTTTTCCTATAAAGACTTTTGAACATCCCAGCCCACAGGGCTATTTTTCTCCTTTGGATTCCAAGAATATAACTGGTACATACAACTTTAGGTCATTAAAACTGGCTCTGAAAACAGTGCTTTTTGTTATGCATAATATGCTTATAGGAGATGTTCTTTCTATCAATCTGCCCAACCATTTATCCATCTAAACAGGTTATTTACAGTTGTGTCACCAAGCCAGTGAAGAAGCAGTTCTCAGAAGTTGATGAGAAAATAAATGTTTTAAGTAACAATTCTCTGAAATTCCTGCCAACATATAGCTAGCTATAGGAAGTCAAAAATTTTTTTAAAAAAGCTGCAAAAATTAATTAGGTCAGTCAAACTATAACTGTAATTTTTAATCCTATACAATACCATATTACAGTTGAAAAAACAAACTGAGGTACAGAGAGGTTAAATGATTTAGTCAAGACCACACAGCTAGAAAGTAATTGATCTAGAGTTTGAATATCCTTTTGTCTGACCTGCATGCATGCTCAGTCACTCAGTTGTGTCTGACTCTTTGCAACCCCACGGATTGTAGCCCACCAACCTCCTCTGTCCATGGAACTTCCTAGACAAGAATATTGGAGGGGGTTGCCATTTCTTCTTCCAGGGGATCTTCCCAACCCAGGGGTTAAACTCGAGTCTTCTGCATCTCTTGCCTTGGCAGGTGGATTCTTTACCACTGAGCCACTTGGGAATCCCTTAGTCTGACACTCAAATTTATTATTCTCCCTCTACACCCTTCAGTAGATTTTAACAAGTATTTGTCAATTGACCTTTTGATTTATAGAGTTAGGCAAAGTATTTTTATATTGCCGTATCTCATTTCCTAGGAAAGAAATCTCAACCTTGCTTGAAATTCAGATAAAGCACCATGGGTCTGACTTTGTTAATTTCAGGCAGTATTTCCCTTTAGGACAATGATATCCCTAGTGTAGGATTCTCCAGCTGAGAGTCTTGGAGGCCCATCCCTTTCCTCTCTACAGTGGTTACATTTGTCACTTGGTTTTCTGAACTCTTTTTGTTGGTTCCAGCTATAGGATCCTGCAGCTCTCAAAGAATACAATGGTTCTTTCACATGCAGCCCCCAGTGCAGGATTTGTAAGATAACAGCACCATTGAAGAGTTTCATTCTTCATCTGAGAAATCTTGTTTCTCTAGGGGCGTTTTGGAAAAGAATAGTTGATTGCATATTATTAAAAAAAAAACACAACAACTCCAGATTAGGGTCTATCATTTTGTTACAGTAATTTTTCAGCCCCAACCCATGCTATTATATTAGAATATGCTCTGGCTTTCCCCCTCCATTCCCAGGCTCACTCTTTTCTTTACATTGTAAGGAGTATCTAGCATGGGCATCCCTGGTGGCTCAGCCATAAAGAATCCGTCTGCTGATGCAGGAGACGTAGGTTCGATCCCTGGGTTTGGAAAGATCTCCTGGAGAATGAAATAGCTACCCACTCAAGTATTCTTGCCTGGAAAATTCCATAGACAAAGGAGCCTGGCAGGCTATAGTCCATGGGGTCGCAAGAGTTGGACATTAGCAACTAAACCACTGCCACCACATCCAGAATAGGAAAGGAATACCAAAGGATTAAACTAACATTTCACACCCAGTTACCCTAAGCTAGGCACCATACTGTGTACTTTACATGTATAAATTAATTTATTCTTACCACAAACCAGAGTTAGATATTGTATCCCTATTTCAAAGAAAAATAAAAACCAAGGCTTGTTGAGATTATGTTATTTCCACAAAGTCACATTTAATAAGGGGGGATATTGAGGATTTATGTTTGATATACTCCAAAAACTAATAGCCACTAGCATTTATGGACAACTTATAAATGTTAGACAGTATTCTAAAATTTTTACACATATTAACCAATATAATTCTTTTATAATTCCCTGAGATTAATATTGTTACTTTGGTTTCAAGGAGACAGAAGAGTTGAGATTTGAACTGAGGCCTCCTGGGTTCCAGATTCCATGCACCTCACCATTCATCACTGCTCCAGTCTCAGTCCTTGTTGCACCATTTTGAAGGGTTCTTTCACTGAGGCTCTGGTAAGGGATTCTGAACACTTGCCAGGAACTTTTAGGAAAAGTAAAATGTACTCAAGGAGGCATGACCAAACCAATTCACTAGTCTGAAGAAGAGAGAGGATCAGGGAGTGCACTTTTAATTTCCTTGCATCAATTCATCCTTTCAGTAATCTTGCTTGAGCTAATATCCCTGAAACTTGGAATTGATCATTTCCTTTTCTTTTTCGTAGCTTCAGTTTGAAGTTTCATCAAGTGATATTCCTTAGGTAAGAAATGATCCTTGTACTATTGACATGCAAATATAAAAATAAATATAGCAAAGTTGAGAAAAATGTTAAAATGAAAGTATTAGTCATTGATTAGGGTTTTACTCTTTGCCACCCCATGGACTGTAGCCTGCTAAGCTCCTCTGTCCATGGAATTCTCCAGGCAAGAATTCCGGAATGGGTAGCCATTTCCTTCTCCAGAAGATCTTCCTGACCCAGGGATCGAATATGGGTCTCCTGCATCTCAGGCAGATTCTTTACCATTTAAGCCACCAGGGAAACCTGTAAAAATGTTAAAGTTGGATAGATTTACTTACCTACCTATTTTATCTTCAAAAATACAGGTAGAATGACAGGGCAGATAGGAATTAGTGAAGTCAAATTTAAATTTAAAAATATTAATTTATATTTGTGTAAATATCTAGACAGCATATTAAACAACCTAGACAGCATATTAAAAAGCAGAGACAATACTTTGCCAACAAAGGTCCATCTGGTCAAAGCTATGGCTTTTTCAGAGTCCTGTCTGAATGGATGTGAGAGTTGGACTATAAAGAAAGCTGAGCGCCGAAGAATTGATGCTTTTGAACTGTGGTGTTGGAGAAGACTCTTGAGAGTCCCTTGGACTGCAAGGAGGTCCAACCACTCCATCCTAGAGGAAATCAGTCCTGAATATTCATAATTGGAAGGACTGATGCTGAAGCTGAAACTCCAACACTTTGGCCACCTGATGTGAAGAACTGACTCAGTTGAAAAGACCCTGATGCTGGGAAAGATTGAAGGCAGAAAGAGAAGGGGACAACAGAGGATGAGATGGTTGAATGGCATCACTGGCTCGATGAACAGGAGTTTGAGTAAGCTCCGGGCATCGGTGATGGACAGGGAAGCCTGGCATGCTGCAGTCCATGGTGTCAAAAAGAGTTGGAAAGGACTGAGAGACTGAACTGAACTGAACTGAAATATCTGGAGATCATTTAGATATCAAATAATCCAATCTTTTTATCTTGTACAGGTTTAAAAGTGAGGTGCTGAGAGCAGAATTAACTTGTTCAAGGCCAAAGGATTTAGGAAGTGGACAAAACTGGCTTAAAACACCCCATATTTCATGATTCTGAAACTGTTAATGACAGGGAATATCAGAATGAGAAGTTTAAAAGAGAAGTTAAAAAGCAATTAAATTCTATTGGAAATTTTTTCTATTCTCAGTCAATAGGAGTTAAGAGAAGCAAGACATCAGTGCAGTTGGCATCACTGAGAAAGTTCCACTGAAGAGAAAAACTAATCTAGGTCTCTAAAAATAAGTAAGAGAGGAGGAATGACTTTCCCAGAAGTGTAAGTGGACAGACACTAGGGCAACAGTCATGATCGTAGTGTGGCTGGACTGAGGCCTCCTAGGCAGAAGAGAAAAATGGTCGTGGGAAGTTGTTGAAAAGAACGCTTAACTTAAGAGATCTTTCAGGGCAGATAATGAAGACAAGGTTGTTGTATGACCTTTAGAGTCTCTTCTAATTTTAAGATTGTCTCAGTAAAATGATGAAAACAATTAACCTTCTGTTGTCATCTATTCTATTCCAATCCTTATTTCCACCCTCAGTATATCATATACCTCATTGATACGTTTCCCAATTACTTGCAAAGATCTGTGAATGTTCTCTGGACAAACTTCCAGTCAAACATGACAGAACTCAAGCTATTTTATTTAGCTGCAGGGCTTCTTCTGAAAGGTTAGCAAATGTACCTAGAATGCATTTCTTTAAAATATGTATGCAGCTGTCCATTAAACAATTAAATATTCAGTCTCCTGCTTTGAGTGTCCCATTGAATCCATGAATTGGCAGTAGAAGTAAAGAATGCTCACTTGAAGATGCAGATCATTTCCTCTCTTCCTGTGATGCCAATATTAATACTCTCTGTCCCCTTGCCAGATACCAGGATCATACTGCCCCACTGCTGCTGCTGCTGCTAAGTCACTTCAGTCATGTCCAACTCTGCGCCAGCCCGTAGATGGCAGCCCACCAGGCTCCGCCGTCCCTGGGATTCTCCAGGCAAGAATACTGGAGTGGGTTGCCATTTCCTTTTCCAATGCGTGCATGCATGCTAAGTTGCGTTAGTCATGTCTGACTCTGTGTGACCCTATGGACAGCAGCCCTCTAGGCTCCTCTGTCCACAGGATTCTCTTGATAAGAATACTGAAGTGGGTTGCCATTTCCTGCTCCATACTGCCCCACTGTGTAGTGCTAATCTATAACTATACTTCTCTGTTGAACTTTTGAAAGAATAATCCCCTGCCAAGTTTGATGTTCTAGTAAGGTATAATACTATGCTAAAGCCATGCTTCAGTGGAACATTTCTCAGAGCTGAGAGACTGTCTCCTGGGCTATACCTTCAGCTTGACTTGAATAAAACTTTTTCTTCACCTGAGTTATAGACTGGTTATTGATTTTCCACCTGCATTGCTTGGCAGAGTTGACAGGGTATCAGAGAAACCCACCTGAGGTCACCTGGAGTCTTCTTTGAACTGATATCCAACATAGGCCCCTTGAGCCCCTCTGGCTTCCCATCATTCTCCCAGTGCTTTGGTGAGTTCTGATATCCAGGCCTCATTGATTTAAAAAAGTGACAGTTCTGAGTTTTGCCTAAACCATTAAAATTTTAAGACCTGGAATTTTATGGGGTATTAGTATATTTCCTAGGTGGAAGGATTCTATAGGGAAGTTGCTAGACAGAGAAAGCAGAAGGAACTTTTGAATGGCTACATATATGTGTATGGTTGAGTCCCTTTGCTGTTCCTCTGAAACTACCACAATGTTGATTGTTAATCAGCTATAACCCAATACAAAATAAGAAGTTTAAAACACACAAACCAAAAAGAAAGCAGAAGGAACTTCTGAGTCAACTGGGTTGGCTCAACTTTTTTAAAAAAAATGTAGCTTTAAATTGGAAAGATTTGTAGTTTATGGTAAAATGAAACCAAAAGGAGGAGGGGATTGTGCTTCTAAACCCTACCAGCTCCTGGATGCACAGCCACAGGTTGGAACGCCAGATAGCTTCATGTACAATGGATACAGTCGATACTTGCAAGTATTTATCTTGCCCCTAAATCACCAGGAGGGGGCTCTTATGACATTCCAAAACTATTTTCTTACATACTCAGAGAAACTAACTTGATAAAACATCTTTTCACAATCTGACTCTAAAAGAACAAAGACTGTTCCTGGAGAACAGCTTGAAGTTATAACTCTTACCATGTCTTTGAAATGAAAACATAGCCAACATCACTTGAGACTACAGTCTTGGCTCAATTAGTGGGACCCAAAACTGAGAAGAAAAAGGAAACGAGGCCTTTTTAAATTTCAGCAGGAAAACCATGCGATCTCTGCATCTATCTGGATATATATATGTCTGTGTGTATATTAAAAATATGGTATGTCTCTACCTCTGGGATGTATTACCAAAATTACTCTATTAAAGAGCTCTATTTAACTGATTTAAAAGTAAGCACTTACAAATCAATTATTTCTAAATATAACATAAATTGGTCCCAAATTTAAAGGATCACATGATCTAGGATTAATCTTTAATGAATAAAAAGAAGTTTGTGTTGCTGATTTAATTAAACAGATATGTCTTTAGAATCATCAATGTTAAATATACTTTTATTGTACTTAGGGCTTCCCTGGGGGCTCAGATGGTAAAGAATCTACCTGTAATGCAGGCCAGCCAGGTTCAAACTCTGGGTCAGGAAGATCCCCTGGAGAAGAAAATGGCTACCCACTCCAGTATTCTTGCCTGGAGAATTCCGTGGACAGAGAAGCCTAGCAGGCTACAGTCTATAGGATCTCAAAGAACTGGACAAAACTGAGTGACTAACACTATGATCAGTTCAGTTCAGTTCAGTTCCGTCTCTCAGTCGTGTCCGATTCTTTGCGACCCCATGAATCGCAGCATGCCAGGCCTCCCTGTCCATCACCAACTCCAGCAGTTCACCCAAACTCATGTACATTGAGTCAGTGATGCCAACACTATGATACACCTACCCAAAAATAATTTTCCTATTTTTGGTAACTTGAAACTTTAAAGTTTCACTGAATCAATTTAAATGATGGAAATTCATTGAATTCTAGTTCATTTTTAAATAAAATAAAATATTGAAACTTTAATTACTAAAGAAGTCTATGTTTACCTACTTTTGACCACTTATTACAGCAATGTTAAATATATTTGAGACTAATAGTAAATACATTTTGTGCTTGACTGAAATATACTATGAAGAGAAATATTTTCCTAAAATTAAATTTTAAAAAAGGACTTATGAATAGAGGAAAATATATGATGTTGGTAAGAGAAAGTATAAAAACGTTGACTTTTTTGTTGTTTCTTGACTGCAGAATTCCATGGCTGGAAGAGCCTGGCATGCGATAGTCCCTGGGGACACGACTGAGCAACTTCACAAGAAGACAAATTTTTCTTGAAATATTGATCTGTTGTTTTTGACAACTGATTGTAGAGCTTCTTAATCTCTTAAGTAATCTCTTATAACTTTCTGTATTTGCCTTTGACTATATTATCATCATTTTGGTTAAGTGAATAAGCAGTGTTTCACAGTGACTTATGATGCTACTTCACTGAATGTTTAAAATCTTTTGATATCTTTGAGAAACTTCCTTAAGTCAAACTCTAAACAAAGTTCTTTTAGCCAGGGCATAGCAGCCAGGATTTATAGCCGGGTCTTTAGACCCTCAATTCACTGTACTTTCTACTGTAACAGGGAACCTAAGATGTCTACATAATCAGTAAGATATAAGCAAGGAGAGACAAGGCACTGTAGAAGAAAGAGATTCCTCCCAGTGAGATCAGAAAAATCCTCAATAAACAGAAGCCATTTTAATTGGCCATGAAGGTCACAGATATCACTTCCCAGGTGATACTACTAGTAAAGAACTTGCCTGACAATTCAGAAGACCTAAGAGATATGGGTTCAATCTCTGGGTCAGGAAGATCCCCTGGAGAGCATGGCAACCCACTCCAGTATTCTTACCTGGAGAATCCCATGGACAGAGGAGCCTGGCAGGCTACAGTCCACAGGGTTGCACAGAGTCAGACATGATTGATGTGACTTAGCATGCGTGCAGGCACAAATACCATTCATGAGTGCTAGCTGTCGCTAGGACCCCAAATCGGGCAAACTGATGACTAGTGCCAAGATCTGCTTCAAGCTAGCAGCAAGTGATCCTGGGGGCTGTGTCTGAGTAAATCTGTTAAGCAAAAAGACTAAGCCTGATTTTTTTAAAAAAGAGGTAAAGTAAATATCTCTGTAGTTTAAATGGTAAAGAATCTGTCTGCAATGCAGGAGACCAAGGTTCGATCCCTGGGTCGGGAAAATCCTCGGGAGAAGGGAATGGCAATCCACTCTAGTATTCTCGCCTGGAGAATCCCATGGACAGGGAAGCCTGGCAGGCTACAGTCGATGGGTTCGCAAAGAGTCAGATATGACTGGGTGACTAACACACATGCCTCAGCTCCATAAACAGAGGCCTGGAGAGTTAGAAAGGGAATCATTTCTCTTCTGAGAAGTACATGTTTCCCAGAACTCCTAGCTAATCAGTGTGGTAGCTTAACACTGTTGGAGATTGCTAGAGTTCTTTTTCTTTTAAATCATTGTACTCATGTTGCTGTAATGCCAAAATCAGTCTGTAGTAGTTTCCTATTGCTATGGTAACAAATTAACAGAAAATTCCAGGCTTGAAACAACAGAGATTTGTTATCTTACAACACTGGAGGTCAGAAGTCTGAAATGGGTTAACATCCAGGTGTCGGCAGGGTTATGTTCCTTTGGAAGGCTCTAGGTAAGAATTTGTTCTCTTGGTGTTTCCAGGTTCTAGAGTCTGCGCACATTCCCTCACTAGTGGCCGCTTCTAACTTCATTGCCAGCAATGGAGAGTTGAGTCTTTCTCAAGTAGCATCATCCTGAATCAGACTCTTTTGCCTCTTTCTTTCATTTATTCTTGTGAATCCATCAGGCTTGTCTGGATAACAAGGATAATCCTTCTTTGTTAAGGTCAATTAATTAGCATTGCCCTGTTACCCTTTAATTACCCTGTCATACAACCTAGCATATCCATGGGTTTTGGAGATTAGGATATGGATATCTTTGGGGGAGCATTACTCTGGCTATCATACAGTTACAATATATAAATTACTTTTAACAGAAAACACCCCTTTAAATAACAAGGGAAAAGCTAACCCTAAACTGAAATCCGCAAAAATAAACTGTATTTAACCAAGAACAAGTCAACTGAGATATGTGTATGTATGTGTGTGTGTGCGCGTGTGCACGCGCATGTCTGTTTAATATACATAAAGAGAACCTTGTCTTTGAGAAGCAAAGAGAAGCTATAATTAGCATTTCTGTCTTTGAACTCCTAATTTTCACTGAGAAAAGACTCTGAAGAAAGTACATTTCAAAATGTTAACAAGGAACAGCAAGCAATTTAGAAAATTTAAGCTAATACTCAGACCAAGGGACATTCCACTCTTATTTTAGTTGTCAGAAGCAATTAGATGCGGAGCAGGTATTCTCTGTGAGCCCAGAGCTAACCTAGGAGGCACAGAAGACAGATCCACAGAACTGGGATAATGTTCCCCCTTTATAGAATTTCTAGGAGGATAACAGAAGATAGTAGGGAAAGAGGCACTTCTTAACAGGGAAAAGGCCCTCACATGTAACACTCTAATTAATTCGCCCAGACACCATAAGATGGATAAGGCTAGAAATGAGCCAAGATCTGCATCTATGGAAGTTTTCATTTTTACTTAAAGCTGTCAGTCCTCTGGACATGAGCAAGTCACAGATCTTTAGGAAAGACTTTTCACTGCGATAACAAAGCTGTGGTAAATGAGGGGCTTTCTTCTTTGAAGATCCGTTTCATGCTTTCTCCTAAGGACACTGAATTTACAAGGATTGGTTCTTACACACTTGAGCTAAAAATCAATTCTTTTTCCAAAAATCTACACTTATCCAGGACTTCATTATAATTTTATGTGGACTTTCATAGACTTCGTCTCATTTATTCTTTTTATCAGTCCACTTTAAAAAGGAGAGCACTGAGGTTATGAGGGTTTGCCATATCCAAGGTCAAAAACAAGCAGGAAAACTGGGTTTTAAAACATAGTGTTTGGCTCCATATCCATATTGTTTTCTCTAGTATATACAGAATGTTTTCTCTGTGTTGGAAAAGTGAAGGCTTTTCAGTGATTTATAGTTATTTTTTAGTAATTTATAAAAGTAGAATAAAAGTGTATACCTCCCAGTGTTGTCAAGAGCAATAAATGGGTTAGTACACAGAACAATTAAAGCATTCAGGCCATTGCAGAGAATACAGCAAGTGCTCTATTTATAAGAGTAATTATTAGTAATTTTTCACAGGCCATCTCTGAGGTGTTGCTATTATTATATGCATCAAGTATATGGAGAAACTGCAATTTCAAGTGGTTATGACACTTAATCACTTTTTCTGTTATGTGACCAAGTGAGCCTTGAGACTCCTCTCTCACAGAAGCTAGCTTCACGTCGACTTTCTGGGCTTGGTTTTCAGAAACAGCCACTTTCAATCACTCAGCTAGTCCTGGGCTTCCAAGTGAGGCAGAGTCTCAACTAGCCAAGCTCCACAGCTGTTCAATCTATCTGGAAAGATCCTCAGATTTCAGATGCCCATAGCTCAGTGATAATTTCTTCACTTGAGAAATTTGACCTTCACATTATTCCTATTTCATATCATTCGTGTGTTTTTCTTCATGCAGTCTTCAAAATAGCTGACACTAATTGTGTGACATGCAAAATAAAAAAGGGACTGTAGGGGGCAAATATTACTAAGAACCTTACAGTCCAGAAGGGGAGGTAAGAAATACACATAAGTCACTAAATCCAAGCAAGAATATTAGTGCTCATGAGAAAGCATGCATAAGAGGAATGGGAGTTTAGAGGAAGAAGAGGAACAAGGAAGTAGGGGAGTGAGGTCCATTAGAGAATGCTTCATGAAGTCTGAGTTTGAGGGTTGATTGTTTCTTTCAATGAGTCAGTCAACAGCATTCATTGTCTACTATTTGCTAAAATATACAAAACCCATCAATTTAATCCAATCAACAAACCTGTTGTCTCCACTATAAAAAATATATATAAATATAGCTTCCTTCTACAGCAGAAACTAACAAAACATTGTAAAGCAACTATATGCTAACTAAAAAGAAACATTAAAAAAATATAACCTTTCTCTAATTCTCAGTAATTCTGCTAACATGGCCCTAGACTCAGCCGCTATGTGACATATCCCCACTGATTTTCCTGCTTTTCCTTTCACACCTCTACAATCTATTTTAGCACAGCAGCCAAATCAGTGTGTATTTTCATGTAAGTTTCTGGCTTATTATCTTCCCGTGGAGAGTTGTCCATCACATAGGGGATAACATTCAAACTCACCATGTTTAGGCCTCTCTTTGATCCTGAGACTGATCTCATTTGGCCCTCACCCTAGATCATACATGCTAGCAAAGTAATGGTCAAAATTCTCCAAGCTAGGCTTCAACAATCCTTGAACATCCAGATGTTCAAGCTGGATTTAAAAAAGGCAGAGGACCCAGAGATCTAATTGCCAGCATCAGCTGGATCATAGAAAAGGCAAGATAATTCCAGAAAAATGCTTACTTCTGCTTCATTGACTATGCTAAAGCCTTTGACTCTGGATCACAACAAACTGTGGAAAATTCTTAAACAGATGGGAATACCAGACCACCTTACCTGCCTCCCAAGAAATCTGTATACAGGTCAAGAAGCAACAGTTAGAACCAGACGTGAAGCAGTGGACTGCTTCCAAATTGGGAAAGGAGTACATCAAGGCTGTGTACTGTCACCCTGCTTACTTATATCCAGAATACATCGTGCGAAATGCCAGGCTGGATGAAGCACAAGTTGGAATCAAGACTGAAGGGAGAAATATCAATAACCTCAGATGCATATGACATGAGATGACACCACCCTTATGGCAGAAAGCTAAAAGGAACTAAAGAGCCTCTTGATAAGAGTGAAAGAGGAGAGTGAGAAAGCTGGCCTAAAACTCAACATTCAAAAAAAGAAGATCATGGCATCTGGCCCCATCACTTCATGACAAATAGATGGGGAAACAATGGAAACAGTGACAGACTTTCTTTTCTTGGGCTCCCAAATCACTGCAGATGGTGATTGCAGCCATGAAATTACAAGACACTTGCTCCTTGGAAGAAAAGCCTATGACCAACCAAGACAGCATATTAAAAAGAGACATTATTTGCCAACAAAGGTCCATCTAGTCAAAGCTATGGGTTTTCCAGTAGTTACATCTGAATGTGAGAGTTGGACCACAGAGAAAGCTGAGTGCTGAACAATTGATGCTTTTGAACTGTAGTTTTAGAGAAGACTCTTGAGAGTTCCTTTTAGTGCAAGGAGATCAAACCAGTCCATCCTAAAGGCAATCAGTCCTGAATATTCATTGGAAGGACTGATGCTAAAGCTGAAGCCCCAATACTTTAGCCACCTGATGCAAAGAGCTGATTCGTTTGAAAAGACCCTGATGCTGGGAAAGGTTGAAAGTAGGAGGAGAAGGGGATGACAGAGGATGAGATGGTTGGATGGCATCACCTACTCAATGGACATGAGTTTGAGCAAGCTCCAGGTACTGGTGATGGACAGGGAAGCCTGACGTGCTGCAGTCCATGGGGTCGCAGAGTCAGACACGAGTGACTGAACTGAGCTGAACTAGACCATAATTCTCCTCTCACATAGTCTTTCAATCCTTTGAATAAACTAAGATTGTTGCCAGCTAAAGGCTTTGGTGTTTCAGGACCCTCTGTGTGGAGTACTCACGCCTCCAAGGCTGTCTCCTTATTTCTTGCTCTTTCTCATCACTCATTTCTAGGCTCAAATGCTGTCTTCTCAATATTGATAAGCTGTGTCTCCTGTCACTACTGCCAATCACTCTAGTAAATTGCTGTTTTATTTTCTCAATAGCACTCATCACCTTCCCTGAACTATTTTTTTTTTTAAACATATTTGTTTGCTCATTCATTTCCTGTCTTTTTGCACTTGTATAGAATACTTCCAGTATGACCTAGGAGAGTGCTTGTTGACTCTAGGGTTTCACAACGAATTTTTGCATGAATAAATGAGTGGCATAACACAGTGCTCTTCACTCATGCAGGCATTTGAAACCACATGGATTGCCTCAGCAAGAGTCATAATCAGAGATTAGCAACTAGACTTCATTTTATAGTACATTGAGTTCAAGAGAGAATTCATCAGACTGGAAATGTGGGGGTGGTCAGACTGAAGAGTCATGAGTATCTATAAGAGAGTTGAATGATGAGGCTCTAATAAGTTTTTCTGGGCAGTAGAGTGGCATGATTACAGAAGCATCCTGTTTGTTTCTTGTCATAATTAAAACAAAAGCAATCACATCAGTGAGAGCAAAGAAACTGAAGAAGACACTTGAGTAGGCTACTGCAAGGATCTAATTCAGAGGTCACATCAGTAGGTGGAAAGGGGACAGGGATGAGCATAGGCACTAGAAAAGGTGCAGAGATGAACCTGGAAGAACAGTGTGGAACAGGTACTGAGAAGAGGAGGCATCAAAGGTGATCTAAACTGATTGTAAAACATGGAGATCTATTTGTTAACATTTTACTGGAATTGACTAGTGAGGAAAAAAAAAAAAAACGTGGTGGAAATGTATTAAAAAATGCAAGACTACTACATGACCTTGAAGTCAAAACTGAACAACCAAAACTTAGGAAGGGGCAGAAAGAAGGCAGCTTTAGGTAGGCCCACAAGCAGCAGTAACTAGACTCTACTTGGGGGGGTTACATTTAACTAATCTCATTTCCAGGCACTCTTGAGCATGGTATTTATCCATCTCTAAATTTCATATTTAAAAAGGAAAATCCTACTTTGCTCACTTGGTTCAGGAAAATACCCCTGGATCAATCAGTTATAACCAGAAGGCCAATCACTGAGGGCAGAAGAGCACTCCCCTGGTTGGTGGTATTTTCAGGAGACAGGAAACTCTTGAGTGTTCAGCCAGCCACACCAAGTCATCCCTGGGTGAAAATGGAAATGAGAACATGCAGGGAGATAAAGATAACTGAAGTTTTGGTAGAGTTTTGTTTGTGTAATGAGCAGCATAGCCAAGTAGAGCTTTGAGTTGATAACTTAAAATGTGAAAGTATACCTTGGGAGAGAGGATAGAGCTAGAGATAAAAATCTGGGATTCATCCATTACAGGTAATTGTTGAAGTGACAAGCATGAATAAGGTATTTAAGTAAGAGGGACATATATATAGAGAGATAAGAGCAAAGCATCAACATTTTATAAGAAAGAGCAGCCAAGTGTACCAGAACAAGAATAGTGAGAAGAATCTTACAAGACTTTGGAAAAAGTAATATTTTCATAAAAGTCAAGAGATGAGAGAGTTCCAAGGAGAGAATTGACCACTGTGTTAAATGTGGAAACCCAGCCATTCTCCAGGTTAAAGTGTGGTCCTGTTTTGTTAAGTTGCTAAGTCGTGCCAAAGCCTTTGACAGCGTGGATCACAACAAACTGTGGAAAATTCTTTTTTTTTTTGGAAAATTCTTAAAGAGATGGGAATACCAGCTCACCTGACCAGCCTCCTGAGAAATCTGGATGCAGGTCAAGAAGCAACAGTTAGAACTGGACATGGAACAACAGACTGGTTCGAAATCAGGAAAGGTGTACATTAAGGCTGTATATTGTCACCCTGCTTATTTAACTGATAAGTACATCATGAGAAATGCTGGACTGGATGAAGCACAAGCTGGAATCAAGATTTCTGGGAGAAATATCAATAACCTCAAAAATGCAGATGACACCACCCTTATGGCAGAAAGCAAAGAAGAACTAAAGAGCCTCTTGATGAAACTGAAAGACGAGAGTGAAAAAGTTGGCTTAATACCCAACATTCATAAAACTAAGATTGTGGCATCTGGTCCCATCACTTCTTGACAACTAGATGGGGAAACAATGGAAACAGTGACAGACTTTATTTTGGGGGGCTCCTAACTTGCTGCAGATGGTGACTGCAGTCATGAAATTAAAATACGCTTACTCCTTGGAAGAAAAGTAATGACCAACCTAGACAGCATATTAAAAAGCAGAGACATTATTTTGCCAACAAATGCCCATCTAGTCAAAGCTATGGGTTTTCTAGTAGTCATGTATAGGTTTGAGAGTTGGACTATACACCCGTGGTGGATTCATGTCAATGTATGGCAAAACCAATACAGTATTGTAAAGTAAAATAAAGTAAAAATAAAAATTAAAAAAAAAAAAACAAAAAAACAAAGAATTGATGCTTTTGAACTGTGGTGTTGGAGAAGACTCTTGAGAGTCCCTTGGACTGCAAGAAAATCCAACCATTCCAACCATTCCATCCTAAAGGAAATCAGTCCTAAATATTCATTAGAAGGACTGATACTGAAGCTGAAATTCCAATACTCTGGCCACCTGATGTGAAGAAGTGACTCATCTGAAGAGACCCTGATGCTGGGAAAGGTTGAAGGCAGGAGGAGAAGGGGACGACAGGGGATGATATTGTTGGATGGCATCACTGGATGTGAGTTTGAGTAAACTCTGGAGGTTGGTGATGGACGAGAAGCCTGGTGCACTGCAGTCCATGGGGTTGCAGAGTCGGACATGACTGGCGGAATGAACTGAACTGACTGAACTGATGTCATGTCCAACTCTTTGTAATACCATGGACTCCAGCATGCCATGTAATCCACCATGATTACAGAAGTGTCCTGTTCACTTTGTGTCCTTGATTACAAGCGTCCTCTGTCCTCCACTATCTCCCGGAGTTTGCTCAAATTAATGTCAATTGAACCAGTGAGGCTACCTAACCATCTCACCCTCTGTTGCCCCCTTCTCCTCCTGCCCTCGATCTTTCCCAGCAAGAGGGTCTTTTCTAGTGAGTCAGCTCTTCACATTAGATGACCAAAGTATTGGAGCTTCAGCTTCAGCATCAGTCCTTCCAATGAATATTCAGGGTTGATTCCCTTTAGGATTGACTGGTGTGATCTGGCACAAATTGGTTTGAGGTTGGTCACAGTGCAAGTATGCAAATACGTGTGTATATGGGGAGGGGTGTTTGCCAGTGTGTGTACATGTACAGAGGACTGGGGTGCAGGGGAGAATGGAGAGATATATTTGCTTTAAAAGATTTTCAGCTATGATTGTTATGTTTTTCCATTCAGTTCAAGACAACTCTATAACTACGATTGGCCATTCAGTATATGCCCAACTTTGTCACAGGTGCAGAGGATACCATCTGCACAAGTGAGCTAGGCTCTGCTCTCTTGGAGCCTACAGTCCAACGGCAAATGCAGTCCAAAGTAAGCAAGCAGTTATTAAACACTGTGATGGGAGCAAGGGCTTCCCTCGTGGCTCAGCGTTAAAGAATCCACCTGCCACTTCAGGAGATGCAGGTTTGATCCCTGGGTTGGGAAGATTGCCTGGAGAAGACAATGGCAAACAACTCCAGTATTCTTGCCTGGGAAATCCAATGGAGAGAGGAGCCTGGAGGGCTACAGTCCACGGGGTCGCAAAAGAGTTGGAAATGATTTAGAGACTAAACAACAGCAACACTGAGTCTTTTATGTAAGTTCCTAATCTCATCTCTCATCACTTCCCCCTTCCTCATTCACTCCAGGCACTCTGGTTTCAATGCACCTTGATCATCAAAGGCTGCTCCTGCCTCAAGGCCTTTGCATCAGTGGTTTCACTGGACCAATCTTTCCCCAGTTTTCTACATGATTCACTCCTTTGGCAATATCAGGTCAATATCGCATGATCCCCTTTAAAAGTATTCCCAATCCCTGCCCTGAGAACACACTTGACATGTAGTAGGTGCTAGCTAATGCACTGATGAACGTTGCCGAATTCTCTACTCAAAGCAGCAAACATTCATCCATAAACACACACAGTTTTTCCCTTAATTAACACAAATAGATGTAACATATCATATTTAAATGTAACATTCAAGTAAATAGAGAAAAAAATTACAGATTTCTTCTAGAAGAAAATACTATGAAATTGTTTGAGACACTTGCTTATGAAGACACTAAAAGTGTAGCAGGCACTTGAAGTTCAAAAAATGTTTGAGTGATATGAAAAGGTCACTAATCTGCCTTTTGAGTTCTGAAATGGAGAATGCTTAATGGTTTTTTTTTGAGTACCGAGATAGATCCAGGTATAAAATTTGAACTGGCCAAGCAGAATTGCTCTGCTTCATTGAGAAAGGTGGGATTTGGTGGGCCATCCTTCCTCCTGTTTCCAAGCTCTTTCATGCCTATGGTTCTGTGTGTGAAGAAAGGCATGGAAGTGAAGAGGTAGAGACAGAGCCTGCAGGCTCCTTAAGAAACAACAACCGTCATTTATTGAGTGCCTACTTTGTTCAAGATATGGGAGCAGAGAAGCTGAAAATATATCATCACCATTTAATTTTCACAAGGGCTCTGTGAGCTATATATTATCTGCTCTCAGCAGACAAGGAAACTGAGAGAGGTTTAAAGGGCTTTCATTTTTGTACCAAATTTGTTGGGCTGAGATTGAACCTAATCTACTGTAACACCTATTTCTCCAAGAAGCACTGCTTGTTTGTGCTTTGAACCACTCATTCCTTCTTGCTGCAAAAGTAGGAGACATTTTTTTTTTTTCCTTAGAAATTGTTTTACAAATGGTAATTTGGTTTCTAGGTAAGTTCATTAAAACCCTTTGTAATGCATAATGCAGCCAGAAGAACATGATTGTTTCTATGGAAATATGTGCCAGGAGTGTTAAACTGCCAACTTAAATGAATTTTGGGGATGTAATCTGTTTTCTTTTTCTCAGAGGAGATGAATAGGTGGAAGCGTTCCATTCGTCCACACACTCTGTGTATCCTCTTTGCAGGTAGCTTTTGGTTGTGTCGCATTTTCTCCCACCACTGAAGTACAAAATCTGCAAGGTTTTCTACTGCACAGAAGTAAATGCTGAGCCCCAGAGCCAATTTCTCATTTCAGACACTGCAGATTTCAGTGTGCAATTGTAAGCTCCAAAAATGACTCTAAACACGTCAGCCAAAACAAACTGTAATTTGTGTAAAATAAATCTTGGAAGTACATTTTTCTGAAAATTAATGCTCCTGTCTAAGCGTGTAGTTGGGGAAGTCAAGAATGGGGGGTGGAGCTCAGACTCCATTCAGCAGCAGTGCTGTATCCACACAAAATCTAGTAGGGAATAATCAAGATAAACGGTCTCACCTTTCCCTCTTTCCCACTTCTAAGAGTGAGGTGTTAAAGAAAGCTAAGAACTCCTCCTAGCCAATTCAGAACAGAGTTATCTATTGCAGTGCTACTCAAAGTAAAGCATTGGCAATACCTAGGAGCTTGTTAAAATGCAAATTATCCAGCCCAACAAGTCTACTGAATCAGGATCTCTGGGGAAAGGTGCAACAATCTGTGTTTTATAAGCTCTCTGGGTGATAGCGATAAAAATAAAATTTCAGAAACCTTAACTAAAAAGAATAGCTTAAACTGTGACTCATAGAAGAGGGTTAAGTCCCTGTAGCATCACTTGATAGAGAATTCTTTGGGGATAAGTCATAGGACCACTCTGAGCTTCATGTTCCTTATCTGTAAAATGAAGGATTGAACTAATTGATGTGATGGCCCTAATATCAGAGAACCTTTGGTTACCATTACACTAGTCTCTCTTAGAGCTAGTGTGATAAGGAAGATGATAAAGCAATAATATCTTTGCCATGTGTGTGCCATGCTCTTTGCGAATAGTGACTTTTGTTTGACCTATGCCCTCTACTGGTATTCTTTTGATTTTAGTACTAACAAAACCTAGAGAGGTTATGTAACTTCCCTAAGGTCACAAACAAAGTAAGTGACAGTGCCAGGATTTATCTATCTTCCCAGAACTGGTATATTTCACTAGTGGAAGGAAAACCAAAAAATCACTGCAATTCACAAGATTGGGCTAGCTAGACCAGACAGTTTGTTTCCTTTAAGTTTATAAAGCGATTACTTTGAATATAGTTAACACATGTATTGACTTCATATAAAAGCCACTTTACCTAAGAGTGATGAATAAACAAGGCTGTAGTTGTACTAAGCTGCTGATTTATCGACAACTCTGAGATGTATTGTTCCTGGTGAAAAGATGCAGAAAAATGGTAGCTGAAGAGAACTTTGGAAAGATTATAACTTTAAAAGGTTATTATAGGCAAAAGGAATTGAAGAGCAAAGCAGTTAAATAATATGTCAGAGGTCATACAGCTGGTTAGTGACAGAGATGTGACTGAAATATATCTGTCTACCTGAGCTGGTGCTTTTGCTGTTGCTATTTTATTAAATCAAACTGAATATTCCTTATTTTAGAAGTAGCCACATACTATGCACCCATGTTCAAGGGAGGTTTATAAGGAAAATGGGGTGCAACAGACTTCAGTGATAAGCATGGATTATTAAAACTAATAAAGTCAAAATGATAATTTTGGGCAAAGACAACATAAGCAAAGGTATTGAGTTCTGGAACCAAATGCTGTGTTTGAGGAGCTACTGGAACTCTGAGAAGACTCCATCCTACTAAAAATTACAAAGAATAAATTGGGAAGCAGTTGGAAATGAGGCTGGAGAGGTATAGAGTGACCAGGTCTTGAAGGGCTATATATGTCATTCTAATTCATGTGAAATACATAAAAAGTTACTAAAGACTTCATGCAGAAAATGACACAGTCAGATTTGTATCTTAGCTCCCTCTGGCTGCAGTGTGGATATGAGACATGTGGGGAAAGGAGGGAGGAAGGGGAATCTGAGACTTAAAATAGTGAAACTGGTTATACTTACAATATTCTAGGCAAAAAAAGGCAATGGCAACC
Organism: Capra hircus; assembly: GCF_001704415.2. Taxonomy (NCBI): domain Eukaryota; kingdom Metazoa; phylum Chordata; class Mammalia; order Artiodactyla; family Bovidae; genus Capra; species Capra hircus. The sequence continues at coordinate 40,979,686 of NC_030813.1, forward strand.
CACTCCAGTACTCTTGCCTGGAGAACCCCATGGATGGAGGAGCCTGGTGGGCTGCAGTCCATGGGGTCGCTAAGAGTCAGACACGACTGAGCGACTTCACTTTCACTTTTCACTTTCATGCATTGGAGAAGGAAATGGCAACCCACTCCAGTGTTCTTGCCTGGAGAATCCCAGGGACGGGGGAGCCTGGTGGGCTGCCGTCTCTGGGGTTGCATGGAGTCGGACACGACTGACACGACTTAGCAGCAGCAGCAGCAGCAGGCAAAAAAAAGGTAAACCTTGTGCAAGGTCAATTCTAGTAGAACTAAGTAATGGAGGAAGATTTAACTGGCTTTTTCTTTTGAGAGGTAAAATGACCACGATTTAGTGCTTGATTAAATAAGAAGGTATAAGGTGACTCCCAGATTTGTAGGTTGGGTAACTGATAGATAATGGGATGGAGAACAAGAAGGGATGCATTTGGTCATGTGGAAATAGTAAACCCAGCATTGAGGTCACTGTGTCATTAGCTCATCACTACAGGGATATCCTGGAGAGATAGTCAACACATATGCCCCAAAACATTGTAATGAATGATTCTGCTTAAGGCAAGGGGGTAGCATGGTCAAAGTCAGTATCCTGGAGAATATTCCAGAAGAGAAGCCTCAACAATTGCTATGTAGAGGGAATAGAAAAGTTGGAAGGAGAAAGGAAAGGCCTTGTGAAAAAAAAAAAAAGTTTCCACACTTGCTGCTGCTGCTGCTGCTGCTGCTGCTGCTAAGTCGCGTCAGTCGTGTCCAACTCTGTGTGACCCCACAGACAGCAGCCCACCAGGCTCCCCCATCCCTGGGATTCTCCAGGCAAGAACACTGGAGTGTGTTGCCATTTCCTTCTCTAAACTTCGTGAGTGATAATTAGATGCATAGAAGCTGCCTGCAGAGCTGGAGACAAGGGTTTGATCCTTGGGTCAGGAAGATCTCTTGGAGTAGGAAATGGCAACCCACTCCAGTATTCTTGCTTGGAGAATTCCGTGACAGAGGAGCCTGGTGGGCTACAGTCCATGGGATCCAAAAGAGTTGAACACAACTGAGTGATTAACACTTTCACACTTCCATTAAAGTAAAAACAATTTCATCTTTTTTTAACATAGGTCACTTGTCCAGAAGAGCAGTATGGATGGAAACTCAATCGAATGGGGATGTTGGATATGGAATTAAGAAAAGGAGTGTTTCTGTTTTAAGGCTTAAAAAAATATTAAAGGAAAGGGAAAATGTGGAAATGGAATGACATTAGACATAATTTATAAACATATTGAAGAGCCAGCAAAGAAAAGGAAGGTAAAGTCAAGAGAGAACAGTTGATGGGGTATCTCTGAAAGTGGAGGAATCAACAAATGTTACTTGGAAATGGCTTAGAGAAATTTTAACTCATATGAATAACTAAAGTATAGACCTTTTCATATCAAATGCTACTTTTATGGGAGTTAATTCCATACTACAGCTGGAGTCTCCTTGTAGAACATCAGGGATTTCAAGATGATAATATTCACTGAAGATGGGATGTCAGGAAAGGCTTAATGATTTTTTTCTGACACTCATGTGGTGGCATGGAGTGTTTCACTAACATCCAGAGGCACAATTGGTCTGATTTGGCAAGCACATTGCATATCTCTGTAATAACCAGGAGAATATACCCTGGCAATACAGGTGTGACAGATAAAACTAACAGTAATTATTGGGGCTTTCCCATTTTCCTTCCCTTATTACAATATTTTCTGAAAAAAATATCAAAGGGCCTAATTGTAGAAGGCTTTGTTTAAACTCTGACTTAACCCACTCCAGTGTTCTTGCCTGGAGAATGCCAGGGACAGGGGAGCCTGATGGGCTGCCGTCTATGGGGTCCCATAGAGTCGGACACGACTGAAGCAACTTAGCTTAACAGATGGTTAAGAGAATTTATATTTAATATTTATTTATTACATAAACTTCCTTGAAACATAGTGTATATATGTTTGTATTTATAAGTAAATCCATACATTTCTATTATATATGTATAAACCTTTTTTCAATATTTAACTTGCCTGGAAGCTCAGACCAAATGTATTTCCAAATTGTGCTGACAGTGGAAAAAGTTCGATGAATTTCACTATGAATATGATTTGGCAAAACTTTGTTTGCAAATACAGCAATCAAATTTGAGGCAGCTGGTCTCCAGCTTCCTTGCATGGTTTGAATATAGAATGACTTTGGATATACAATGAAAGATCAGATCCTTGCCAGGTATCACCCTTCCAGGGAAGTTCTGTCCAATTATTGTGAACAGTTATTGTGAATTAGTGTGATTCTAGAACATACAATTTCCCCTGACATTTTAATTTCTGAAATTTGCATATAACTTTTGGTTAATCTGCTCATTGAAAATATTTATTTTTCCCCTTAAAGGTGGTTATAGGAGAGCAATAAAGAGCTTTAGAATGGAGAAAATTGAGGCATAGAGAGATTATGTATCTTGGCCATGGATACAAACTGGGATGAATCTGTATTTAAATTTGTTTAATACAATTTATTAACGGGATTTAAACCCAGGTCTATCTTACTTGAAAGCTTGTCAAGAACACATGTTTATTCACCATCCACCATGCTGATGGAGACAGTATTCTAAGTACTAGCATATAACAGTAGATAGAATAGACAGGTATCTGCTTTCAAGAAGCTTACATTCCAAAGGAGGGAAATGGACACTAATCAATTAGATAAAGGAAATGTAGATGCTATAAATGTCATAAAGCAAATGAAATGTGGCAAGGTGGTAGAGACAGACTGGGGAGTGGCTTCTTGCATGTTTCTTCTAGGAGGTAACATTTGAATTTCTTCCTACCCTTGGGTGGCAACAACACATAATGTGTGAAGAAAGAGCAATTGCAAAGGCCCTGAGAGTTGAAGAAACTTGCTCTTGACCAATTTTCAAATCAGACCTTTATGATTATTAACCCTAAGTGTCTCCCTTCAAGAGCCCATGATCTAATTCTGTCACATGATAAATGATGGTGTTAGACATCAAGAGCTGTGATGGAGATGTGCTCAAGATTCTACAAAGGAATGGAAGAGTGAAAGCTGTGGTTAGAGTAAGGGTGCCAGGGAAGGAGATGTGGGTCCATCTGGGTCCTGAAGGAAAAGTAGGATTTGGCCTGGGAAGTGGGACAGGGAGTGGATGTGCCTAGAAAGAACAGCATGTGAAACAGCAGTGAGGTATGAAGGAACATGAGGCTTCCCAGGTGGCTCAGTGGTGAAGAATCTGCCTACCAATGCAGCAGTCACAGGTTCAGGTCCTGGGTCAGGAAGATTCCCTGGGGAAGGAAGTGGCAACCCTCCCAGTATTATTGCCTGGGAAATCCCATGGATAGAGGAGCCTGGTGGGTTATAGTCCATGGGGTTGCAGAGTCAGACACAACTGAGCGACTGAGCATGTATGAGTGTGCATGAGGAACATGGGGTATTCTGAACATAGTCAGATGAGCTAACTTGGGCTTCATAAGGGAGAGCGGCAGGGGCTAGTTCAACAGAATGCAGCACCTGGAAATTATTTAGCTTGACAAGGTCTTGCAACAAGTTCTTCTCTCAGTTTTTAGGATAATGTCACTAAAAATGCTCTAAGTGAATTTCCTGTCAGTGACTGTCTGGATTTCCCAAGCTTTCTTAATGAGTGGGATGAAAGGTATACTGTTTAAGTCAGTAGTTCTCAGCCCTGGATGCCCATAAGCATCACTAGCTAAATTTATAGTAAATATAAATTAAAACAATTTTTAATCCCTGAACAATTAAAATCAGATCTGGAAGTGGAGTTTAGACTTTGGTGGTTTTCTAGGCTCCCCAGGTAAAACTAATGGGTAATTGGTGTTGAGACTCTGAAAGATCAGCAGAGAAACTGAGTTTTCCTAAAGACACTGGGCATCTAGTGTGTTACAGAATCTATACAGAAAAAAGTCACCCCCAAAAGAAGGAACCGGCAAGGATTGATTTGAGGACTGATAGTGTTCCAGGGTTTAAAGAAAGTCATTTTGAAAATTCAGCAAGTGAAAGAAGTGTAATCATTATGCAACCAGGCTCTGAAATGTAATGGAGAGATGTGAACTTAATGGTGCCCCCGAAACACTCCTCGGTAATTATCTCTGAAGAAAACAATGGTGCCGAAGGGAGACCATGACTCTCCAAGCCTCAGTAAATGAAAAGTAATCTGACTGAGAAAGTGATTGTGAATCATGCCTTGACTTGCTTTTCCATCATGACACCTAAAGCATGCTTGTTTATTCTATAAACCTTAGTTAAGCAACGTTACCCTCCAAGACACCAGAGGTTTTCCAGAGAACACTTACTTTAATTGGAACTCATCTGTTTTTGTTCCCAATGAGTTTCCCATTTTATACCCTGCTCCTAGTTTCAAATAAAATGCCCCTCACCCCGTCTGGGATGATTAAAAACCCATTTAAGCCTACAATATACGGTAGCTGCCAAAATGTTTCCACCAAGCAATGCTGCTCAGAACTGAGGCCTGCAGGCAGTGTGGGAATACAGAAAAAACTTGACTGCTCTAGCTTAAAAAAATTCACATCCAATTATCCCTGGTTTTGTTGTTTAAAAAAAATCTTAGAATTATATTCACTTTCTAAGGTTTGCTATCATATTCTACCTCCATCTCATCCCCTTTTTATCTTCCAGTTGGTTTCTCATTAGGAAAGTACGATAAACAGTTTGGGGAGTCCATACCATTAAGTCTTATCAGTGTTTATGGCTAAAATTTGGTTGTCTATTCTGCTTGTCATAAGGCTGCTATGCTATAAAATTATTTCATTAAAAGTAAAGCTCTTATTTATGAAATTAGTCATTCTTATGGGTCAGAATTAAGGGAAGTTCTTGCAGCTATGGGCATTTTGTTTTTAGGAAATTGTAAGGGTGCTAATCAGTTTCTTTAGGAGGACCATTTAAGTAATATAATGTCAAGAGCCTTTGTTCTCAGGCTTATAAATCCCTTTCATTCTCCTCCATAGTGTGGGATCTCAGGATTTCTGCTGTTTTGTACATATTGCACACTGTTGGACTAGTGTACTAGGAAAAAACATTCACAAATAATAGAGAAGAAGAAGTTTCTTGGATCATAATAATCAACTAGAATGAGCTAATTTGCTCATTGATCTGTGGTTCTTAATCATTTGAAAATCTGATTAAAGGTGTGAAACTCTTTGGAAAGGGCAAACACACTCATCCTGTTTCACACATCATGAACATAAATGGTGGGCTCCATGGCATATGTACCTGCACCTGGCTCAGTGAATGACACAAGGTTGCTACTCAATAAATATTTGTTCAACAAGTAAATGAATAATGAATGAATGTGTAAGCAGTTTTGGCAGGAAAGTCTTCTTTACATAAAGGATGTCACTTAATAAAGCTATATTTTAACTAAACTTAGACCAGGTATCCTCATGCTCTACTCGTTTCTGGTTCAAGCACACCTTCAGAACTTTTGATCACACAATTACCTTTCCAGTTGGTTGGTTATTTCCAAGATCAAAGAAGTAGAAATGAAGAATAAATAATTAGCAGATGACCAGATCTCTACCCTAACTTATGCTTCAGTAACCTTGCAAACAAACTGTGTGAACAAGATAGCATCCAAAGAAAGATCATGAGGCATCAACAAGTCTGCACAAAGAAGGAGATGGCTATGAGTCCAATCCCCTATCTCAATGATTAACTGCAATTACTTCCCCCTTTCCATTAAAAAAGATTCATGGCTGAACAGAATCTTTAGAGTTGGTTTTGGGACATGAATCTGTCTTCTCTCCAGATTCTCAGCTCTTCTGATTAAAGCATCTTTCCTTTCTATAATCCTAATACTTGCCTCTAGATCATGGGTTTTTGATTGGCAAGTGGCCAAATCTGAGTTAGGTAATAAATGAAATTTCAGCATAAGTTTGGATGGCCATGAAGGCTAGTTTCAATAAATTCTGAGTTAGGAGACTCCACAGTGAATGAAAAGCCCTAGAGACTTTCTTTCCCTTTCTGTGTCAAGAGTTGATCATCTCCTTCCTGGCAACACAATTTAAATATAGGAAGAGCACGCATATGTGATTAGCTTTCCAGGTAGAGAATATAATCATTTCCAGACCCTTTCATAGACATTAACCCACATTTCCTTGATGGAATCTTTGTCTGTCCTTTGGTTCTTTGTCTTAGAAACATTGTTCCTAAATTCTTCTGTAATGCATTTAATTACCATCTCTTGCTTTTTCCCCCTATTGCAATGCATTTTAATTTATCTTTATTCTCAGAAGAAGTTGTTTTTCCTCTATTTCCAGGTTCCTAGGGCATCTTAATCTATATCCTGCCAAAGGCAGCTGGAAAACATTGGCTCAGTTTCCTCTCTATGGCTGAGGCAGGTTGCCTGCTCTGAACTTCTCCAGACACATGCTCTAAAAAGGATCTATAGGAAAAAAAGTTATGCCCACCTCCCCCTTCCCATTCAGTTGTCTTAACTGTGTCTATGCAGTTTTAAAAATCTTGTTTACCAACATCTTAGTCTGCTTGGGCTGCTATAATGAAATACCAAAAACCGGGTGGCTTAAACAGCAGAGATATATTTTTTAGAGTTGACTGGGTAGTCCCAAATCAAGGTGCTGGCTGACTTTGTTCCTGGTGAGAGCTCTCTTTCTAGCTAGCAGATGGTTGACTTTTTAGTAAGCTCTCACACAGCCTTTCCTTGGTATGTGCACACACCATACACAGACAGAGAGACATACAGAATCTTGATCTTCTTATAAAGCCACTAAACTCATCACGAGGGCCCTGCCCTCATGCTCACGATCTAACCTAATCCCAAAGACCCCACTCCAAATATCACCACACTGAGGTTAGGGCTTTGATATGCATCTTAGTATTACATTCAGTTAACATTAAGTCTATAACACCTACTGACTGGGGAGAGGAGTAGTGCTGAAAGAAGAGGAAATAGGAATTCTTTTGAGAACCCATTGTGTACCAGATATAGGTCATGTGTGATTTGTTAAACCCTAACAACATCTGTGATCACTCACCTAGAGCCAGACATCCTGGGATGTGAAGTCAAGTGGGCCTTAGAAAGCATCACTACGAACAAAGCTAGTGGAGGTGATGGAATTCCAGGTGAGCTATTTCAAATCCTGAAAGATGATGCTGTGAAAGTGCTGCACTCAATATGCCAGCAAATTTGGAAAACTCAGCAGTGGCCACAGGACTGGAAAAGGTCAGTTTTAATTCCAATCCCAAAGAAAGGCAATGCCAAAGAATGCTCAAACTACTGCACAATTGCACTCATCTCACACACTAGTAAAGTAATGCTCAAAATTCTCCAAGCCAGGCTTCAGCAATACCTGAACCATGAACTTCCTGATGTTCAAGCTGGTTTTAGAAAAGGCAGAGGAACCAGAGATCAAATTGTCAACATCCACTGGATCATCGACAAAGCAAGAGAGTTCCAGAAAAACGTTTACTTTTGCTTTATTGACTATGCCAAAGACTTTGACTGTGTGGATCACAATAAACTGTGGAAAATTCTGAAAGAGATGGGAATACCAGACCACCTGACCTGCCTCTTGAGAAACATATATGCCGGTCAGGAAGCAACAGTTAGAACTGGAAATGGAACAACTGATTGGTTCCAAATAGGAAAAGGAGTACATCAAGGCTGCATATTGTCACTTTGCTTATTTAACTTATATGCAGAGTACATCATGAGAAATGCTGGGCTGGAAGAAGCATAAGCTGGAATCAAGATTGCCGGGAGAAATATCAATAACTTCAGATATGCAGATGACACCACCCTTATGGCAGAAATTGAGGAGGAACTAAAAAGCCTCTTGATGAAAGTGAAAGAGGAGAGTGAAAAAGTTGGCTTAAAGCTCAATATTCAGAAAATTAAGATCATGGCATCTGGTCTCATCACTTCATGGAAAATAGATGGGGAAACTGTGGAAACAGTGTCAGACTTAATTTTTCTGGGCTCCCAAATCACTGCAGATGGTGATTGCAGCCATGAAATTAAAAGATGCTTACTCCTTGGAAGGAGGGTTATGACCAACCTAGACAGCATATTGAAAAGCAGAGACATTACTTTGCCGACTAAGGTCCGTCTAGTCAAGGCTATGGTTTTTTCAGTGGTCATGTATGGATGTGAGAGTTGGACTGTGAAGAAAGCTGAGTGCTGAAGAATTGATGCTTTTGAACTGTGGTGTTGGAGAAGACTCTTGAGAGTCCCTTGGACTGTGAGGAGATCCAACCAGTCCATTCTAAAGGAGATCTGTCCTGGGTGTTCATTGGAAGGACTGATGCTAAAGCTGAAACTCCAGTACTTTGGCCACCTCTTGCGAAAAGTTGACTCATTGGAAAAGACTCTGATGCTGGGAGGGATTGGGGGCAGGAGGAGAAGGGGACAACAGAGGATGAGATGGCTAGATGGCATCACTGACTCGATGGACGTGAGTCTGAGTGAACTCTGGGAGGTGACGATGGACAGGGAGGCCTGGCGTGCTGCAATTCATGGCGTCTCAAAGATTTGAACACGACTGAGCGACTGAACTGAACTGAACTGAACAACATTATGAGGTGGCAATATACACTTCAATTTTAGAAGTGAGGACCTTGAGGTTTAGATAGGTTAAGTAACCTGTGCCTGGTCATGTATTAGGAAACAGTGATACAAGGACCCTCACCTAGGTCTCATTACACTAGCCTTAGATGGATACAAACACCAGTCAGAAGACTGAATGTGTTAGTCTCACATATGGGAATTTTCAAATAACACCAACATCTAAGACCCACCCTCCATTATAAAGATCCATCTAGACTGAGGATAGGATCATCTCCACAGGAGATTCTGACTCATGGTCTGTTTAGAAAGCAATTTACCTCAACTCACTCCTTTCCAGGATTAGTAAATACTTAGGTTGCCTTTCAGGTATGACAAGGACCTTTGATGTTCTAAGACAGATAGAATTTCAGGGATCATCCCTGCCTCCCTGGGAAATAACAAGATTATACCAACTACGAAAGTTCTCTGTGAAGAGTAATTATAGTCACATACCTACTGTTTCTTGGACATGTCTCTGTCACTAATTAAGTACGGAAGGTCTTGAAGATGCTAGAGAAGCTATAGGAGAGATAGATATCAACATCAACAGCAGCAATGGGAAAGCACCACGCATTTTCTCTAATTTCTTCTGTAGAAATACATTCACAGTTTTTTTTTTCTCCTCTACAGGCTATGGGGTCGCAGAGTCAGACATGACTGAGCAACTAACACACACAAAGAAAGAATACTAGATGTGACTACAAAGTCTTGTGTTTGATTTTAAAATTAAAACAACAACAAAAGGGTACAAGGAAAGTTTTGGAGGTGATGGATCTATTTATTACCTTGACTGTGATGATGCTAATGTGACTGTACACAAAGGTCTGAATAATTCATCAAATTGTATGGGTTAATTTTGTGTAGCTTTTCCCACACCAATTATACCTCAATAAGGCTGAAAAACAATCTGCAAACAGAATTATACATCTAAATGAAACATTGTACCATCTCTAGAGATAGTTTGGGGAGCCACGTGTTTACTTTAATGGTGTAACTGAGGCTTGAACACCTTTTGAATTCCCCATGCAAATGCTTACAGAATTTGTGGCATTTTCTTTTAATATCCTTTGCCAGAAAAACCTCTGATCTTTATGCTACGGATTTGATTTTTGGAAATAGCAAAATTGTATTTGGAGACAAGTTCTGCAATCAAGTTAAGTGATCACACCAGGGAATTCTGCTTTGAGAACAAAATTGGGACAGACCATCTACTAACAAGAATACCTTTACTACTAGGTTTGCAAAACTTATTTTGAGATGAATTACAGTTTGGGTATTTTCCAATAGACTTTTAGCAAAAAAGGCATAGTATATTGTGTGAAGGTGTTATTGTTTAGTCGCTAAGTCATATCTGACTCTTTACCACCCAAAGACTATAGTCCACCAGGTTCCTCTGTCCATGGGATTTCATAAGAAAGACTACCGGAGTGGGTAGATGTTTCCTTCTCCAAGTTATCTTCCTGACTCAGGGATCAAACTCACATCTCCTGCATTGGCAGGCAGATTCTTTACCACTGAGCCACCAGGGAAGATCTTATATTTAGTATGTAGAATAGATGAAAATTTTGTAAGACAAGATACATTTGAAAATGAAAACTATGATTTTTTCCTTTTATTTTTTCAAGAGTTTCTTTGTACACTTTGATTTTTATTTGACATAATATCAATTTCAGTTGATGGTAGGTAATTTGATGCTATCAGGTCAAAGTCTGATGAAACCAAACAGTTTTAGAGTTACTTCGGGCTGAACAAGCCTGTCCCACAGTTCATCTTTCAGGAAACACAATCTGGGCATATATCTCATTATTCTACTCAATATCTCCAGATATTGTAGCAGCAACTTATGCATAATAGGGATATAATTGGGCAAAGGATGAATAATAATTTTGATTATAATTAAGGCAGCAAGAGAGAGGAAATAAAATGCAGTCATGTTAGATAAACAACTGGAAATAATAGGCATCTTTACCATCTTGTGAAATAGCACACTATCCCAACATCATGATTTTTCCTCATTAACTTTATAAGTGCTCCTACCGTATTCACTTCCCAGTTGCATTGCAGGGGATCCGTATGCACTGTGAATGACTCAAGATTTCATACAATCCTCATTTCTGAAATGTCTTCTGATCATTGAATCGTAAGGTTAACCATCTTCAAGTTGTCATCATTCTGATCTTTTGAGGGCCTGGCATTCCTGAACAAAGCTATTATTTTCCTCAGTACTTTTCCATCTTCTTGTTCATGGTATTATTTACAGTCAGCCTTGGAAAAATAGCACCAATCATCATAACAGCTTTGCATACTTGCATTGCACCTGCTTCTGCACTATAAATGATTATTTATAATTTAGATTTATAGAAAATATTCATGGTGACCAGATCTCTGGGCACATATGTGCCTACTGAGTGCTTCTATTTCCCAGATAGAAAAACACATTTATAACAAAAAGCTCTTTTTAACTTTAAGCCAACAAATATTAAGGCTCTCTTTTATATTGGCTGTATAGATGATACAGGCTCTTTTACTGGCTGTAAAGATGACACTCCCAACTTTGGCCTTAATGAAGCATAACCAAGCCCATTAAAATCCTATTTCCAAAGTGCCTTTTGAAAGAGTTCCTTACTTTCTCACTATCCCCAGATTCAACAGATGTCTTTTTGGATGTACGTAATGTTTTTGTTTGTTCATTTTAGAATCTGATTTCATCACGTAGCTTCTGTGGTATAATCGAAGCAAGCTGGATAAATTATCTCCTAACTGGTTCATCATGAAAGAAGCCCAAGCTGGTCTCAAAATATTTTTGCTATTTGGAGTCTTTCATACAGAAAAAAAGAGGAATCAAACAGAAGCATGATAAGAATTTTCTAAGCTAATTTGTAAGTGAGCCAATTGTGGCATAACTGAACAAGGATCTCACATATTGATTCTACACAAAGCTCCAACATCTCGACAGAACATGAGCTTATAGAGGGCAGAGATCAAGCCTTGTGGCTCTTGGTATGCTAAGCTCTTAGCACTATGCTTGGCATAGAGTAGGTATTAAGTAATTGTTGAATATAACTTAATCTTAGCATCTAGGGAGACAAAAAATGGTCTGAAGTTCAGAGAGAAGACTCATCACTAGACTCTCCAAATACACAGGTGTTTTGCATGTTTGGCATTTCTTATTATAGAACAAGAACCTGGAGAAACAGATTAGGGTTTTAAAGTAGGGGTTTGGTTATCACACAGAAAGTAAGACTAAATCATGTCCACCTTCCACGTTGGAAATGAAATAGTCCTTGAAAGTACATCTGTCTGTCCCTCAAGATTTCCCTTGGTGATGGGAATGTAACCAGTTTGTTATCCAGTGTGACGTTACCAGGCAATGGCAGCTTGATGTGTTGGCTTTTCTAGGTAACACATTTACCTTAGAGCTGACTCCTTTAATCTAAAGGCATGACTCATTCTACTCCTGGAAATTACAGCAACTTGGGGGTAGAATCTCATGGTCCAGGGCAATGTCTCGACTTCTCATTTTTTTTCAAACTTCATCATGTCTAATCTCTCAAGTTCTGTTCATGTTGCTTCCACACTTTTTATGGATTGAGTCTCACATCTTCTCTCTCTCTCTCCTGTACTGTTGAATTGGCCTTTCTCTTGCCCTTCCTGCCCCAGTCATCTCCATAAACCCAGCATTCACATTCTAGCCAAGGTGATTTTTTAAAATACAAATATACTTCTACCCCTGAATCACAGGAAAGCAATGATTGCAACAATCAGTGTCTACAGGTTCCTCAAAAAATAGTATTCAAAACTTCATGTCCTTCATTGCTGCTGCTGCTGCTAAGTCACTTCAGTCATGTCTGACTCTGTGCGACCCCATAGACGGCAGCCCACTGGGCTTCTCTGTCCCTGGGACTCTCCAGGCAAGAATACTGGAGTGGGTTGCCATTTCCCTTTTCAATGCATGAAAGTGAAAAGCGAAAGTGAAGTCACTCAGCCATGCCCGACTCTTAGTGACCCCATGGACTGGAGCCTACCAGGCTCCTCTGTCCATGGGATTTTCTAGGCAAGATTACTGGAGTGAGGTGCCATTGCCTTCTCCTTCATTAGGGAAATGCAAATCAAAACAACAATGAGACACCACTTTATACCCACTAGGTCAGTTATTAGTTTAAAAAATGGAAAGTAACAAGTGTTGGTGAGGATGTGGGAAAAAAATCCTACTTGTGCATTTCTGGTAGGAATGTAAAACAGGGCAGCTCCTGTGGAAAACCATTTGGTGATTCTTCAAAAAGTTGAACAGAATTACCATATAATCCAGCAAGTCTGCTTTTAGATATGTACCCCAAAGAACTCAAAGAAAATACTGAACAGATATTTGTAGATCAATTTCCCCAGTTGTGTGATTTACATGATAGCCAAATTGTGGAAACAATTCAAATGTCCAACAATAGATGAATGGATAAACAAAATGTAGTATAATATATATAATGGAATGTTATTGAGATTTTCAAAGAAATGAAATTCTGAAAACATTATGCTAAGTGAAATGTAAGACATACAAATGTTTGATTCCATTTATTTGAGGTACTTGTAATAGGCAAATTCATAGATATAGAAAGTAGAATAGTAGTTTTCAGTGACTATGGGGAGGGACTATTGAGAACCATTGTTTAATGGGTATAAAGTTTCAGTTTGAGGTGTTAAATACGTTCTGGAGCTGGACAGTGGTGATGGATGCATATCATACATTTCATGCTTCTGTATTTTAGAATTAAAATGGTGAAAATGATACATTTAATGTTACATATTTTATCAGAATAAAAATAAAATTAATTGAATGAACGTTTCTGCTTCACCCTTGGTCTCCAGCAGCTCTACAGTCACTAACACAATCTTCCTTCACACCACACACCCTGTCTGTGTTAACCTGACACTTGATCAACTCTCCAGGACTCCTTCCCTGCTCCCTCTCAAGTTGGATGCGGGGCTCAGCTTCCTCAGCTTGGGTGACCTGCAATGTTCTACACATCCTTTATCCCAAGCACAGTGCACTGGAATAGTCTGTTCTTGACTGCAACAAAGATAAAGAGCTTCTTATTGGAAAGAACTGAGTCTTTTAGATTCTGAGTGTTTTGAGTGAAATACCTGACATGAAGTTGGTTCTCAATAAATACTAAGAGAACAAGCTTGGGAGAAAGCAGCTAATTTTCAAAAACATAAAATGTCAAGATTAAAAGAAATCTTAAAACTTATTTAGTCTAAAGTCCTTAAGAAAATAATTAAATGCTAATGACACAGTAGCTAAAATGTTGCCTTCCAGAGGTCTAATTTTCACTTGAAATTCAATAGCATTTTTCATTTTATCACTTAATAACTCATATCTGAATTATATATTCATTATGTCTATGTTTTCCAAACTTTAATGAGTCTTACAACATCTTCATAGGGTTTTCTCTTCCCATGGACTAGTTGTCCTACTGTCCAATTAAGTTCATGTTTAGCTTAAGCAATATTGTCAAATACATAGCAGTTTTATGTGTAGTTTCTTTTTTTCTACTATGTTAAATAGGTAATTAAATATAAACTAAAAAATCACCCACAGGGCACCTAAAGTCATTTTGCTATATTTTATGTGCACCCAGCCTATAAACATCCAACCTGTACAAACATCTTAAAAATAAATCCAAACCCATTTTTCATATTATGTAGCCCCCAGGCAAACTCAACTTCATTTGATACTGCTTAAAAAAATTTGGTAGTGCAGAATGACAAAGCCATATAGATTGTGCAGGGGAAGGTCAGAGGTTAACATTTAAAATATTTTCAAGATAATTTTGATTGTTTTGACTATATATTTAGTGGTACTTTTGCACTGACTTTAGCATCAGCCAGCATAAAATGATGGAGAAGGCAATGGCACCCCACTGCAGTACTCTTGCCTGGAAAATCCCATGGAAGGAGGAGCCTGGTAGGCTGCAGTCCATGAAGTCGCTAAGAGTCAGACACGACTGAACGACTTCAGTTTCACTTTTCACTTTCATGCATTGAAAAAGGAAATGGCAACCCACTCCAGTGTTCTTGCCTGGAGAATCCCAGGGACGGGGGAGCCTGATGGGCTGCCGTCTATGGGGCTGCACAGAGTCGGACACGACTGAAGCGACGCAGCAGCAGCAGCAGCAGCAGCAGCAGCAGCAGCATAAAATGAAAATCCACAGGAATTTAAACCTGGAATTAGATCAGCTGATCAAGAAAATTTGATAATTTTTTTGATGCATGTCAGAAATAGCACATATACAGTAATACAATAAATAAAATTCTAAAGTTGTTAGTTGCTCAGTCGTGTCCGACTCTTTGTGACCCCATGGACTATAACCCACCAGGCTCCTTTGTCCATGGCATTTTCCAGGCCAGAATACTGGAGTGGGTTGCCATTTCCTTCTCCAGGGTATCTTCCCAACTCAGGCATCAAATCCAGGTCTCCTGCACTGCAGGCAGACTCTACCGTCTGAGCCACCAGGGAAGCTGGGCAAAATTCTAAAGGTATTTTTCTAATCCCTTCTAAAACTATCATAAAAGAGCTCTAGAGTTTTTTTTTCCCCCCTCAAAAAACATCACAAATTATGGTGTCTAACACGACTGAGCGACTTCCCTTTCACTTTTAACTTTTATGCATTGGAGAAGGAAATGGCAACCCACTCCAGTGTTCTCGCCTGGAGAATCCCAGGGATGGCAGAGCCTGGCGGGCTGCCGTCTATGGGGTCGCATAGAGTCAGACACGACTGAAGCAATTTAGCAGCAGCAGCAGCAGCAATGACTCTAAATTATGGGGTTTAAGTGACTAAATGATCTAATGGTCATTTAATATGTCTTATCCTGTTATTCCATAATTTTCTTATTTCATATATACCCCTAAAAGGTAAATAAGAAAACTAATGGCTCAAAAAAGAAAACATCAAGACAATGATGAAGACATTAACTATCAGTCATTAAAAAACATTCAAAGACCTAAAGGAAATCATGATCATAGGAGTAATGGGAGCTGTTATGACAATGTCTCATCAAAGAGAGTATATCAATAAGGATACAGAAATTATTTTTAAAAAGAACCAAATGGAAATGCTTAAATTAAGAAGTAACATAACCAAAGTAAGTGAAAGTGAAACTCTTTCAGTCATATCTGACTCTTTGTGACCCCATAGTCCATGGAATTGTCCAGGCCAGGATACTGGAGTGGGTAGCCTGTCCCTTCTCCAGGGGATCTTCCCAACCCAGGGATTGAACCCAGATCTCCCACATGGCAGTCAGATTCTTTACCAACTGAGCTATCAGGGAAGCTCCAATGAAGAAGAACTGAAAAGCCTCTTGATGAAAGTGAAAGAGGAAAGTGAAAAAGAAAACTCAACATCTGGTCCCATCACTTCATGGCAAATAGATGGGGAAACAATGGAAACAGTGAGAGACTTTATTTTTTTGGGCTCCAAAAATCACTGCAGATGGTGACTGCAGCCATGAAGTTAAAAGACGCTTGCTCCTTGGAAGAAAAGTTATGACCAATCTAGATAGCCTATTAAAAAGCAGAGACATTATTTTGCCAACAAAGGTCTGTCTTGTCAAAGCTATAGTTTTTCCAGTAGTCACGTATGGATGTGAGAATTGGACTAAAAAGAAAATTGAGTGCCGAATAATTGATGCTTTTGAACTGTGTTGTTGGAGAAGACTCTTGAGAGTCCCTTTTACTGCAAAGAGATCCAAATAGTCCGTCTTAAAGGAAGTCAGTCCTGAATATTCATTGGAAAGACTGATGCTGAAGCTGAAACTCCAATACTTTGGCTACCTGATACGAAGAAGTGACTCATTTGAAAAGACCATGATGTAGGAAAGACTGAAGGTGGGAGGAGAAGGGGACAACAGAGGATCATATAGTTCGATGGCATCACTGATTTAATGGACATGAGTTTGAGTAAGCTCCAGGAGTTGGTGATGGACAGGGAAGCCTGGCATGCTGCAGTTCATGGGGTCATAAAGAGTTGAACATGACTGAGTAACTGAACTGAACCAAAATAAAACATTCATTATTAAACATTGAAATGATAACCCATAGATTGGGAGACAATTTTTGTAGATCACATATCTGATAAGGAATTTGTTCTAGAATAGGTAAAGAATTTCTAAAACTCAATAATCAAAAGAAAAAAATTCAATTTAAAAATGAGGAACAGATCTGAATAGACATTTATTCCAAGAAGATATACAAATGGTCAATAAGCACATGAAAAGATACTGCACATCTTTAAGTCACTAGGGAAATGAAAATCAAAATTACAATAAGATACATTTTCACACCCATTAGTAAGGCTATAATCAAAAAGACAGATAAGAATAACTTCTAGTGAGGTGTCTAAAAACTGGAATCTTCATACACTGATGGTAGGAGGTAAATTGTGCAGTCTCCTTAGAATGCAGTCTGATATTTCCTTAGTTAAATACAGAGTTACCTCATGATTTAGCAAGTAACTATAATTTTATATCATGGTTTCTGTTGTTCAGTTTTAATTAATTCATTTTACAGATAAAATTTAATTTATTATACTAATAAAATCACATCTACATGTTTTCAATTTAGTATGGTTTGAAATTAAGTAAGTTAATGCTTTTTTCCCTGTAACATTATTAGCTAGTGTAATGAGTCTTTAAATACCAATTGGTATAATTCATCAACAGAATCCTCTCTTTAACAGATTCTCTGGTTCAAGATGATTATGTGACTGACTCATGTGACTGACATGAAAGTTCAGCATAACTATGAGTTTTCTTCTGAACCGTGAGTGAAAACACTGAATTATATTCAGTACCATGTTTTGTTAAGTCATTTTATTCTTGGAAAATTGGCAAGCCTTGAATAGAATGCATAGTTATTCTCTGACAACTAAAAAAGTCTGATTAAACCTATCAGATGGTAGAGTTTACAGTAGGATTTTAAAGCTTGAATTTCATCTGAATATATTTCCAAAGAAATACCTATGTGTTGATATCTTTTCTAAAGTCTTCACTAAATACCAGACAATAAATCGATTATTATCTGTACTAATTGGCTATACTTGGACTGAATAGAAAGGTTTCCTTAATGACTCCTTTAAAATTCCATTCTTACTGCTGGCATTTAGTGAATGTCAAAATACTTAATTCAGGAGTGAACTTTCTGGGTTTTTTTTTTTTTTTTTCAGTAAGATTCTATTGTAACTGACTTTACCTTGATAAAGAAAAAATTACCTCAAATCTTAGAAAATCATTTCTGGATCCAGTAAGTGTGTTACTTTCTTAAAGTGACAAATCTCTCATGGGAATTGTTTTACTTTATTTTTTTTTTCAAAATTTTAAGAAGGGGAGTGGTCCTAAGATGGCAGAGGAATAGGATGAGGAGACCACTTTCTCCCCCACAAATTCATCGAAAGATCATTTGAACGCTGAGCAAATTCCACAAAACAACCTCTGAATGCTGGCGGAGGGCATCAGGCCAGAAACTTGGCCCATTCTCTTTGAAAGGAGGTAGGACAAAATATAAAAGATAAAAAGAGAGACCAAAGAGTTAAGAATGGAGACCCATCCCAGGGAGGGAGTCATGAAGGAGGAGAAGTTTCCAAACACCAGGAAACCCTCTCACTGGTGGGTCTGTGAATCTCAGAGGACAACATAACCAGGAGGGGAAAAAAAAATTACCTCTCAGATTATGCGCCTAACTGCAACTCCCAGCGGAGAAGTAGCCCAGACACTCTTGCCTGCCAGCAGTGAGTGGGAGCTGAACAGGAAGGCATGGGCTACATGCTTAGGGTAAGGACCAGGCCTGAATGCCCTGAGGACAATCTGAGAGACCTAACATGAGATAACAACCCAAACTGTGGGATAGCTAGAGAGAGAAAAAAAAAAAGAGAGAAAGAGAACTTTCCCATGAAAAGCTTTAAGGCACAGCCTGGCCCACTCACAGAACAAAGGATTGAGTGAATACCAGCTGTGGACCCCACCCCATCTCCCCACCCCCAGCCCGGCCAGGGGAAGAGAGACAGATGGGCGACAGCCAGAGCTGGAAGGTGAGGGGCAATCTCGGCCCCAGGGATGGCATCCTTCACCAAACTGTGAGCAGGCTCTCAGTTGCTAACCAAGTCTTCCTAGGATCCTGGATGGTTGACATCCACCAGCGGGTTGCAGTCAGAGATCAGCTCTCCAGAGGAGACACATGGAACACCTGAGAGGGCATTCTTATGCCTCACCCAGGAAACTGAGCAGCTGGGACCAGGGTGGTGATAAGATGCACCACCCACCTGGGAGAGTGCACTCACCAAGCACCTGGTCACCTGAGCTGCTTGGACATGGGAAAGGCACAAAACTCAGGCCCAACTGAGTCTGTGCCTTTGTGGAGTACCTGAGAACCTGAACCTGAGTGGCTTAGACCTGGGAAGTACATGCAACCCAGGGCCTGCTTTAGACAGTTCCCTTGCAGAGCAACCTGGAGCCTGAGCAGTGTAGACCGGGAAAGCACACATACCGTGAGCGGGGGCAAACCCAATGTGGTCCAGACACTGCAAGCACTCCCTACACACACCAGTGGTATCTGTTTGCAGTGTTCCTCCCTCCCCACAGCACAATTGAACAAGTGATCCTAAATAAATGACCACCTTCACCTCCTTGTGGCAGGGTGGAAGTTAGATACTGAAGAGACTTGCAAACAGGAAGCCAAAATAAACAAAGAAGAGGGAACCGCTTTGGAAGTGACAGGTGCAAGAGATTAAAACCCTGTAGTTAGCACTGGCTACATTGGAAGGGACCTGTAGACCTTGAGAAGTATAAGCTGGAACAAGGAACTATCTGAAACTGAACTGACCCCACACTGCCCTCAACAGCTCCAGAGAAACTCCTAGATATATTTTACTATTATTGTTTTTTAAATTTTTTACTTAAAAAAAATTTTAAGTTCTTTATTACTCCTTTAATTTTCATTTTTAAAACCTACTATTACCTTGTAAAAAAAAAGACCCTATTTTTAAAGCAAATATCATATTTTTTAAATAACTTTTGTAATTTTGTTTTGTTTTTTAATATTGTATTTTTGAAAACTAACCTCTACCCTAGATTTTTAATCTTTGATTTTGGTATCTGTTATCAATTTGTACCTTTAAGAACCCAATCTTCAGTACTCATTTTTACTTAGAAGTGTGATTACTGACTTGATTGCTCTCTCCCCTTTTGACTCTCCTTTTTCTCCCCCAGGTCACCTCTATCTCTTCCCTCCCCCTTCTCTTCTCTACCCAACTCTGTGAATCTCTTTGGGTGATCTGGGCTGTGGAGAACACTTAGGGAACTGATTGCTAGCTAGATCTGTCTCTCTCCTTTTGACTCCCCCTCATCTTCTCTTGGTCACCTCTATCTCCTTCCTCCCTCTTCTTCTCTATGGAACTCCGTGAACCTCTCTGAGTGTTCGAGACTATGGAAAGCACATAAGGAATTAACTACTGACTAGATTGCTCTCCCTGCTTTTGATTACCCCTCTTTTCCTCCTGGTCACCTCTATCTCCCTCCTCCTCCTTCTCTTCTCCATGTAACTCTATGAACCTCTCTGGGTGTTCCTAACTGTGAAGAATCTTTTCACAATTAACCTAGGTGTTTTATCATTGGTGCTGTATAGATGGAGAAGTCTTGAGGCTACTGTAAGAATAAGACTGAAAGCCAGAGACAGGAGGCTTATCCAAAACCTGAGAACATCAGAAAACTCCTTACTCCAGGGACCATTAAACGACAAGAACTCATCCAAAAACCTCCATACTTACACTGAAACCAAGCTCTACCCAAGAGGCAACAAGCTTCAGTGCAAGACATACTAAGATAATTCTCCAACAACCCAGGAACAAAACCCTGAGTATCACACCAAACCCACAGGCACCTCAAAACTTACTACTGGACACTTCATTGCACTCCAGAGAGAAGAGATCCAGCTCCACCCACCAGAACACTGATGCAAGCTTCTCGAACCAGGAAACCTTAACAAGCCACTCGTCCAACCCCACCCACAGGGAGGAACTTCCACAGTAAAGAGGAACCACAAGCTTCCATCATACAGAAAGGCCACCCCATACACAGCAATCTAAATAAGATGAAAAGGCAGAGAAATATTCAGCAGGTAAAAGAACATGATAAATGCCCATCAAACCAAACAAAAGAGGAGGAGATAGGGAGTCTACCTGAAAAAGAATTCAGAATAATGATAGTAAAAATTATCCAAAATCTTGAAAACAAAATGGAGTTACAGATAAATAGTCTGGAGACAAGGATTGAGAAGAAGCAAGAAAAGTTTAACAAGGATCTAGAAGAAATAAAAAAGAGTCAATCAATAATGAATAATGCAATAACGATCAAAAGCACTCTAGAGGCAACCAACAGTAGAATAATGGAGGCAGAAGATAGGATAAGTGAGATGGAAGATAGAATGGTGGAAATAAATGAAGCAGAGAGAAAAAGAAAAAAAGAATTAAAAGAAATGAAGACAACCTCAGGGACCTCTGGGGCAATGTTAAACTACCCAACATTCAAATCATGGGCTTCTCAGAAGAAGAAGACAAAAAGAAAGGCCATAAGAAAATACTTGAGGAGATAATAGTTGAAAACTTCCCTAAAATGGGGAAGGAAATAGCCACCCAAGTCCAAGAAATCCAGAGTCCCAAACAGGATAAACCGAAGGAAAAACACCCCAAGACACATATTAATCAAATTAATGAAGCTCAAACACAAAGAACAAGCATTAAAAGCAGCAAGGGAAAAACAATAAATAACACATAAGGGGATTCCCATAAGGATACCAGCTGATCTTTCAATAGAAACTCTTCAGGCCAGAAGGAAATGGCAGGCCATACTTAAAGTGATGAAAGAGAAAAGTCTACAACTCAGATTACTGTACCCATCAAGGATCTCATTCAAATGTGAAGGAGAAATTAAAAGCTTTACAGACAAGCAAAAGCTGAGAGAATTCAGCACCACCAAATCAGCTCTTCAACAAATGCTAAAGAATCTTCTATAGATAGGAAACAAAGCAAACGTTTATAAACTCGAACCCAAAACAACAAAGTAAATGGCAATGGGATTATACTTATCAATAATTACCTTAAATGTAAATGGGTTGAATGCCCCAACCAAAGACAAAGACTGGCTGAATGGCTACAACAATGAGACCCCTATATATGCTGTCTATAAGACACCCACCTCAAAACAAGGGACACATACAGACTGAAAGGGAAGGGCTGGAAAAAGATATTTCATGAAAATGGAGACCAAAAGAAAGCAGGAGCAGCAACACTCATATTGGATAAAATATACTTTGAAATAAAGGCTGTGAAAAGAGACAATGAAGAACACTACATAATGATCAAAGGATCAATCCAAGAAGAAGATATAACAATTATAAATATGTATGCAATCAACATATGAGCACTGCAATATGTAAGGCAAATGCTAACAAGTATGAAAGGGAAAATAAACAATAACACAACAATAGTGGGAGACTTTACCATTCACACCTATGGATAGATCAACTAAACAGAAAATTAGCAAGGAAACACAAACTTTAAATGATACAATGGAACACTTAGATCTAATTTATATCTATAGGACATTTCACCCCCATAACAATTAATTTCACCTTTTTCTCAAGTGCACATGGAACCTTCTCTAGGATAGATCACATCCTGGGCCATAGATCACATCCTGATCTATCCAGGATAGATCACAGCCTTGGTAAATTCAAAAAAATTGAAATAATCTCAAGCATCTTTTCTGATCACAATGCGGTAAGATTAGATGTCAACTACAGGGAAAAAAAACTATTAAAAATACAAACATATGGAGGCTAAACAACATGCTTCTGAATAACCAACAAATCACAGAAGAAATAAAAAAAGAAATCAAATATGCATAGAAACAAATGAAAATGAAAACACAACAACCTAAACCTATGGGATTCAGTAAAAGCAGTTCGAAGGGGAAGGTTCATAGCAATACAAGCTTACCTCAAGAAACAAGAGAAAAATCAAATAAATAACCTAACTCAACACCTAAAGAGACTAGAAAAAAAAAAAGAAATGAGGAACCCCAGGTTTAGTAGAAGGAAAGACATCATAAAGATTAGGGCAGAAATGAATGAAAAAGAAACAAAGGAAACCATAGCAAAAATCAACAAAGCTAAAAGCTGGTTCTTTGAAAAGATAAATAAAATAGACAAACCATTAGCCAGACTCATCCAAAAAAAAAAGTGGGGGCCAGGGAGAAGAATCAAATCAACAAAATTAGAAATGAAAATGGAGAAATCACAACAGACAACACAGAAATACAAAGGATCATAAGAGACTACTACCAGCAGCTATATGCCAATAAAATGGACAACTTGGATAAAATGGGAAAATTCTTAGAAAAATATAACTTTCCCAAACTGGACCAGGAAGAAATAGAAAATCTTAACCAACCCATCACAAGCACAGAAATCAAAACTGTAATCAGAAATCTTCCAACAAACAAAAGCCCAGGACTAGATGACTTCGCAACTGAATTATACTAAAAATTTAGAGAAGAACTAACACCTATCCTACTCAAACTCATCCAGAAAATTGCAGAGGAAGGTAAACATCCAAACTCATTCTATTAGTCCACAATCACCCTAATACCAAAAGCAGACAAAGGTGCCACAAAAAAAGAAAACTATAGGCCAATATCACTGAAGAACAGAGATGGAAAAATCCTTAACAAAATTCTAGCAAACAGAATCCAACAACGTATTAAAAATATCAAACATCATGACCAAGTGGGTTTTATCCCATGGATGCAAGGATTCTCCAATATTTGCAAATCAATCAATGTGATACACCTCATTAACAAATTGATAGATAAAAACCATATGATTATCTCAATAGATAGAGAGAAAGCCTTTGACAAAATTCAACATCCATTTATGATAAAAACCCTCCAGAAAGCAGGCATAGAAGGAACAAACATCAACATAATAAAAGCCATATATGATAAACCCACAGCAAACATTATCCTAAATGGTGAAAAATTGAAACTACTTCCTCTAAAGTCAGGAACAAGACAAGGGTGCCCACTCTCATCACTACTATTCAACATAGTTTTGGAAGATTTAGCCACAGCAATCAGAGAAGAAAAAGAAATAAAAGGAATCCAGATTGGAAAAGAAGAAGTAAAACTCTCACTGTTTTCAGAGGACATAACCCTCTACATAGAAAACCCTAATGACTCCACCAGAAAATTATTAGAGCTAATCAATGAATATAGTAAAGTTGCAGGATATAAAATTAACACACAGAAATCCCTTGCATCCCTATACACTAACAATGAGAAAACAGAAAGAGAAATTACAGAAATAATTCCATTCACCATTGCAATGAAAAGAATAAAATACTTGGAAATAAATCTACCTAAAGAAACAAAAGACCTATCTATAGAAAACTATAAAACACTGATGAAAGAAATCAAAGATGACACAAATAGATGGAGAAATAGACCATGCTCTTCGATTGGAAGAATCAATATAGTGAAAATGAGTACACTACCAAAAGCAATCTATAGATTCATTGCAATCCCTATCAGGCTACCAATGGTATTTTTCAGATAACTAGAATAAATAATTTCACAATTTGTATAGAAATACGAAAAACCTTGAATAGCCAAAGCAGTCGTGAGAAAGAAGAATGGAACTGGAGGAATCAACCTGCCTGACTTCAGACTATACTACAAAGCTATAGTCATCAAGACAGTATGGTACTGGCACAAAGACAGAAACAGATCAGAAATAGAAAGCCCAGAGATAAATCCACACACCTATGGACATCATATCTTTGACAAAGGAGGCAAGGATATACAATGGAGAAAGACAATCTCTTTAACAAGTGGTGCTGGGAAAACTGGTCAACCACTTGTAAAAGAATAAAACTAGAACACTTTCTAACACCATACACAAAATAAACTCAAAATGGATTAAAGATCTAAATGAAAGACAAGAAAGTATAAAACTCCTAGAGGAAAACATAGGCAAAAGACTCTCTGACATAAATCATAGCAGGAGCCTCTATGACCCACCTCCCAGAGTAATGGAAATAAAGCAAAAATAAACAAATGGGACCTAATTAAACTTAAAAGCTTCTGCAAAACGAAGGAAACTATAAGCAAGGTGAAAAGACAGCCTTCAGAATGGGAGAAAATAATAGCAAAGGAAGCAACAGATGAAGAATTAATCTCAAAAATATTCAAGCTGTTTCTGCAGCTCAATTCCAGAAAAATAAACGACCCAATAAAAAAATGGGCCAAAGAACTAAACAGACATTTCTCCAAAGAAGACACACAGATTGCTAAAAATCACATGAAAAGATGCTCATCATCACTCATTATTAGAGAAATGCAAATCAAAATCACAGTGGGGTACCATCTCACGCCAGTCAGAATGGCTGCTATCAAAAATTTTACAAATAATAAATGCTGGAGAGGGTGTGGAGAAAAAGCAACCCTTTTACACTGTTGGTGGGAATGCAAACTAGTACAGTCACTATGGAAAATAGTGTGGAGATTCCTTAAAAAACTGGAGATAGAACTGCCATACGACCCAGCAATCCCACTGCTTGGCATATACACTGATGAAATCAGAATTGAAAGAGACACATGTACCCCAGTGTTCATCACAGCACTGTTTACAATAGCCAGGACATGGAAACAACCTAGATGCCCATCGACAGATTAATGGATAAGAAATTTGTGGTACATATACACAATGGAATATTACTCAGCTATTAAAAAGAATGCATTTGAATCAGGTCTAATGAGGTGAATGAAACTGGAGCCTATTATACAGAGTGAAGTAAGTCAGAAAGAAAAACACCAATACAGTATATTAATGCATATATATAAAATTTAGAAAGATGGTAATGATGACCCTATATGCGAGACAGCAATAGAGACACAGATGTAAAGAACAGAATTTTGGACTCTGTGGGAGAAGGCGAGGGTACAATGCTTTGAGAGAATAGCATTGAAACATGTATATTATCATATGTGAAATAGATCGTCAGTCCAGGTTTGATTCATGAGACAGGGTGCTCAGGTCTGGTGCACTGGGATGACCCTGAGGGATGGGATGGGGGAGGGAGGTGAGAAGGGAGGTTCAGGATGGGGAACACATGTATACCCATGGCTGATTCATGTCAATGTATGGCAAAAACCACTACAATATTGTAAAGTAATTAGCCTCCAATTAAAATAAATAAATAAAATTTAAAAACATTTTAAGAATAAATAGAGAAGTGAAACATTGTTTAAATATAGAAATCTCATTGAACTCCCTGAAAAGAGAAAGAGAATGTGAAATGGTACCACGTAGAACCTGAGAGGAGATCTACAGGAAAGGCCAAAAAGAGCTTTGACCTTGACTTATGATTATGAACAATTTCCTCAGGAAATAAAAGCACGAGAATTTAGCATGTTAATAGTCATATGAAAGTGAAAGTGAAGTCGCTCAGTCATGTCCGACTCTTTTCAACCCCATGGACTGTAGCTTACCAGGCTCTTCCGTCCATGGGATTTTCCAGGAAAGAATACTGGAGTGGGTTGCCATTTCATAGTCACCATCATTTAATTTACTGTCAGTTGTCATAATTCATCATTTGTCATATAGTGTTTGTCTGATCTTTACACAGGAGCAGGAGGCATGGGAGAAGAGAAGAGAAGAATCCATCTCTGGTGCCTGCTTAGGTGGTCAAAGCTTACGAAGTTAAGGAGAACTAAGTGGCCAGTGGAGTTAGAAATCTTATGCTAGGATGAGCCAATTGTCATAGCAGTTGGAGTTAAATTTTATTCTCAACTCCCAGAATTTAGCACAGGACTTAGACAGACACAGTCAAAACTTGCCAGATGCCAAGCTGACACCAGTGTGGAGCATGGAATGAGAATAACTAAGGGAGAGAGTAAACTGAAAAAGAGTTGATTGATTGATTTTTTTTTCTTTCAAATATTTAATAACTATTTATTGAGTGCCTTCAATATGCCAGGTCTACAGTAGAATTTGGTAATATAATTATAAGTAACACTGGCACAATCTTTGATATCAAGTGGAATAGATTCTAAGGGAAAAAATATTAATCTAATAGTTCTGAAAATAAAATCAAATTACAATTATAAAGAATGTCAAAGGAAAAAGTTGCTATAAGAACATATAAAGAGGAGATCTGACTTCTATGTACTGCATCTCTAAGGATCCCTTTCCTTCTGATTTTCAGTTGGATTCAACCAATGGTAGGTGCCGGTTCTAGGTAGCAATTTGTTATGGCAACAAGAGGAAATTAATGCAGGAATCACTGGCTTGTGGGCAGCAAGAGGCACCAAGATAATTTTCCAGTAATGGGGATGGTATGCCAAAGGATTGTTTTTATTGGAAGAGTGATGTCTGTAGAGCAGACTTTTGTAAATATTGTGTTTGATGCAGTCATTTATTCAGAGATGGTTTTGACAATTGTGCTGATATTTCAGACAGGATCCCTCATCATTTTGAGTTTAGTACCAAATCATTCCAGTGCTGAATAAGACTCCATTGCTCTTTTGTTAGTTGAATGGGAAATTTTAAAATAAATTCAGATTCTCCTCTGAAGAACAGTATCAGAGCTCTTTAATTTAATATAAAAAAGGCCTTTTTGTATACTCCTTTTTTATCTTATGCAACCTCATGGATATAAGAAACTTGTATATGGAGAAGATTCACCTTTTACATTTCTAGCTCTAACCCTTAAGCTCCAGACTTATAACTAACTGCCTATTGGATATTCTCACTTGAATGTTCAGTAGACGTCTCATAATCAACATGTGCTAAACTGAATTCTTGACCTCCCTCCTAACCAGCTCCTCCAATAGCTTTCTCCTTTCCATTAATGAAATGCTTGAATACTTTCAGTCTTTCAAGTCATACTGGAGTCCTCCTTAGGAACCCTGATGTCTTTACCTTCAGATCAGCTATCCCTACTTTTACCACTTCCCATCACCTCCACAGCTGCTACTCTGATCAGAGATTCTATCATCTCCAGCCAGAGTTTCTGTAATAACTTTCTAATAGGTATACTTGCTTCTATATCTACTTTCTAGACATTCTGTTTCCAAAGCAGCAGAGTAAGCCTGTTAGCATGGAGTCAGAACATGCCACTTAGCTGTTTAAAACTATGCAAGAGCCTCCAATTTCAGTTACCTAGCCAAAGTCCTTAAAATTGTCCATAAAGCCTGACATAACCTGGCCAACACTTGTCCCTCTGATCCTTTACTCCACTGCATTCATGAGAACCTCCTTGAATGAATATGTTCCTACTTCAGATATACTGTAATACAGGAGTGGAAGTACGTGTAACCCCCAGAGAGGGACTAGTGAGATGGCTAGAGCTGTCTCTCCTCCCTCTCTCCCTCTGTCCTTCCTTCATAACTTCCTTGCATTATTCATATGGCAAAACATTTGGTACCTTCTCATACATGTTATGTAGCTGATAGATGCTAGAGACAGGAAAGTCAATAAAATACCAGCATTCACAATTCATAAGGGAAAACTCTTATGTAAACCAAGCAATACAAAGCAGTGTAATAAGTGCAGACATAGAATTGTAGGGTACAATTAAAGAACGGCATGTCAAAGTTGGGGACAATAATTCTTTACCATATAAGATCATTCTAACCAGTGTAGTGTGGAAGTACTCAGATATTCTACATTACAGAGTGATCTGAAAGTAGCTCTACATGGTAAACATATTTCCCCAGTAGCCATGCTAGTGTTCTCTCACAAGGCACGAGCTAACCCCTGAATTTTGTTTGTTTTGTCACAATTCTAGAACATTATAATTTCATTTTTTTTTCTTTTCATGAGTTAGGGGTAATGATGGTTATAGGGATCACTCCCATTCTGAAATCATACTGAGACTAGAAGTCTGAGAACAGTTTTAATTAACACCTCTCTAAAATACTTTGCCAAATAATGATAACTTGAGAACCAAATTGTAATCAAATTTTGATGACTTTCTCTATAAGGCAAAGTTCCTGAGAAAATAGAAAATGAAAGGCATGTATACAGTATATTCCCTTCACAAACAACAAGATTTTTTCTAACTCTTAGCATCTATGATAAAAGAGTGTTAAATATTTTATCTTTCTAGAGAATTGATGTCTAATATTCTGATATTAAAATCTGAATATTTTGTAATTTTTTTAAAACAAGCTTTAAACAAATTTTGAGTGACTCTGTGGATTTCAAAGTATATCTCTAAATTATCTTTTCAGCAAAATTCATTCATAAATAATTAGTCATATATCTGCATGTGTGCTTCAGTCATGTCCAACTCTTTGTGACCCTATGGACTATATAGCCTGCTAGATTCCTCTGTCCATGGTGATTCTTCAGGAAATAATACAAGAGTGAGTTGCCATGCCCTCCTCCAGGGGATCTTCCCAATCTAGGAATCAAACCCAAGTCTCCTAAGTCTACTGCATTGGCAAGTGGGTTTTTTACCACTAGTACCACCTGGGAAGCCAAGTCATATATCTACTCCATAGTAATAACTAAGGATGTGATGCGTGAAGGCAAGCAAACACAACTGAAAAAAGTAGATACTGTAAATCCAAGAAGACTGAAATCATATCAAACATCATTTCTAACCACAAACTAGAAATCAATTACAAGAAGAAAACTGGAAAATTCACAAATATGTGGGGGTTAAATAAAATGCTACTAAACAACCAATGGGCCAAGCAATAATTCAAGAGAGAAGTCAAAATATATCTTGAGACAAATGAAAATAGAAATACAATATACTGAAAAATGGGTGGACTTAAGGGCATTGTACTAAATGGAACAAGCTAGACAGAGAAAGACAAATACTGTATGGTGTCACACATGCAATATTTAAAAAGGTCAAACTCATAGAAACAGAAAGTATAAAAGTGGTTGCAAGGGCCTAGGAGTCGAGGAAATAGGGAGAGTTTGTAAAAGGCTTCCAGCTTATAAGATGAATAGGGTCTGAGAATCTAATGCATAGGATGCTTGTTATAAGTAATAACACTGTATTGTATAATTGAAATTTTTCAAAGAATAGAACTTAAATGTTCTTACTGAAAAACAAAACAAAGAAAATGATAAATATGTGAGGTGATGGATATATTAATTAAATATATGAGGAAATCTTTTCACAGTGTGTGTATATATATATATATATAATCATGATATACACTTTAAATATGTTATACCTTTGTCAATTATAATTTAACAAAGCCAAAATAAACAGATTAATGGAGAAAATATCAGAATGTCCTGCACATGGTAACAGTAAACACTGTTTTTTTTAAAAAACTTGTTTTAGCTATGTGAGAACACAGGCATATACATAGATGCTCACTGAATTTCCTTGTAAAATGTTTTCTTACTGTGAGTTGAGACAAAAGAACTTGGAAAAAATATTTTTAGGCCCTGGTTTCCTCCACGATGCTACAAAGTCACCATTTCTCCAATATATCCATACTTTGAGCTTCTTATTAATATGCAGAAATGTCTCATGTGTTTATTAATGGGCAATAACAAAACACATGTAGCATCCTATATGGTATATGCATTAGCCAATCAGAAGGGGTGGTGGAATAGAGAACCAGAGGTCTCCATCTCTACCAAATGTTAAAAGATAAATCAGTGAATATAAATAAAAGAGATAATAAAATTAGAATCATATGCCCAGATATTTGTATGTGGTAACAATGAACTGAGATAAATAGGGCTAAATGACCTTTCAGAATTTGTCCTGCCCCTTTTAGTTCTTGGTTCTAAAATATATTCCTCATCTTAAGTCACAAACATTCCTCCAAGAGTATATTTGACTTAGTTATCTATACCTTTAAAATGTAAATGCAGCCTTTCCAAGAGAAGCCTGCATTTTAGTTAAATAATTCTATCGGATTGCCATCCTTCTAAGATGAGGGTAAGTCTTATGTTGAAGTGAAGACAGTAGAGATGGTAAGAAATCTGCCCTAGGGCACACAGATGATGAGGGATCCTCACTTAATCTTTTTAAATGTTTGGTTTACTGAGTATTAATTTATTACATTTATTCCTACTTCAGAGGATTGTTTTGAGAACTAAATGTGATAATATCTGAAACATGTAGGACACTTTCTATGATGTATTAGCGACTCAGAAAAAGTTAGTCTCTCCTATGCTCCACAGCCAATCTGTTCTCCTTTGCTGTAAATTCAAAGTTGCAGATTCTGTTTTTTTTTTTTTTTTTAGTTTTTTACTTTTTAAATTTTAAAATCTTTGATTCTTACATGCGTTCCCAAACATGAACCCCCCTCCCACCTCCCTCCCCACAACATCTCTCTGGGTCATCCCCATTCTGTTTTTAAAAAAATACATTTATTTATTTTTGGTTGCACTGGGTCTTTGTTGCTGTACACGGGCTTTCTCTAGTTACAGAGTAGGGGCTACAATCTAGTGGTGGGGCTCAGGCTTCTTATTGCGGTGGCTTCTGGAGTTGTAGGCCACAGACTCTAGGCACATGGGCTCAGGAGTTCTGGCTCACAGGTTTAGTTTCCCCGTGGCATGTGGAATCTTCCTGGGCCAGGGATACAACCTGTGTCCCCTGCATTGGTAGGCAGATTCTTATCCAATGTACTGCTAGATTCTTAAACAACTCACTCAAAACTGGGCATAACTAATGATGCACTTGAAAATTTCCTTAGGGTTCTGAAGAGCAGAAACAGAAGTTTCTGTGTCCCACTGGGTGGCCTGAAGTGCTTTCCTTCTCTGCTAAGGTTGAGGTTTGCTAACCATGGAAACCAGATTGGAGGGAAATCAGTGAATTCCTCCTGCTGAGCCTCCATTGTTAGGATCCTTCAGGAAGGTCACTGTCAGAAATGTATCTAATTACACTGGTTGGTGAGCATCCGTAGGGAACATGAGTGGGCCACCCTTCCCCACCTTCACACTTTTATTAACATATTTATGTGGGAGCCTTTAATTTCAGAGAGACCTCTGACTGGATGTAAATAATGACTTTTTCAGTCAGATTCACTCATTGTTATTTTACTTGAACTTATATCATATGAAAATTTTAGTCCTAATAGTTTACACAACTTCTATACCCAACACATTCATTATTCGGTTCTTGCTGTAGAATTAAAACTTAAACTTTGTTTTTGTTAAATGATCCAGTGGGAGACGTCATCTAATACCCAAGCATTTAACAGTCTGTTTTTAGCCCAACCATACATGAATCCATGGACTTATAAATGCTCTAAATGGAAGATTTCAGAACTTGGTAGTTTGCTTTTATCATTATCATTTTTAACTACAATACACTACTACTACTATTGTTTTTTTGGGCTCCAGAATCACTGCAGATGGTGATTGCAGCCCTGAAATTAAAAGATGCTTACTCCTTGAAAGGAAAGTTATGACCATACTAGATAGCATATTTAAAAGCAGAGACATTACTTTACCAACAAAGGTCCATCTTGTTAAGGCTATGGTTTTTCCAGTGATCATCTATGGATGTGACCGTTGGACTATAAAGAAAGCTGAGCACTGAAGAATTGATGCTTTTGACCTGTGGTGTTGCAGAAGACTCTTGAGAGTCCCTTGTCCTGCAAGGAGATCCAACCAATCCATCCTAAAGGAGATTAGTCCTGGGTGTTCATTGGAAGGACTGATGTTGAAGGTGAAATTCCAATACTTTGGCCACCTCATGCAAATAGTTGACTCATTGGAAAAGACCCTAAGCTGGGAAGGATTGGGGGCAGGAGGAGAAGGGGACGACAGAGGATGAGATAGTTGGATGGCAACACCAACTCGATGGACATGGGTTTGGGTGGACTCCGGGAGTTGCTGGACAGGGAGGCCTTGGGTGCTCCGATTCATGGGGTTGTGAAGAGTTGGACACGACTGAGCGACTGAAGTGAACTGAACTGAACTGAACTATTAAATTACATATATAAATTTTATATAGTAATAATAAATGTGACAACTACTTCAGCTCAATAAATGTATAGTTAATAATTGCTACTAGATTAAAATAGTTGTTGACTAGAATTTATGTAACTGAACTAGGATAAAAGGAACTTTGTCTGTTCATTTACTATAAGAAATGCAGTCAATGTCTTAGCTATATTTTCTAGACTTATTCTGCAAGTCATCTAAGACACTACAGCTGCCTGAGGGTTGCTCCTTCCTGGAACCCAGCAAAATGCCTACCCGGGAGGTAATGGCATGGGAGCAACACCAACTTACAAGCACCCAACAAGGTATAGCACTGTCCTACTGGGCACTCTCTGAGAGGCTCTGTGAGGTTGAGACCCACAGGCCCATTACCCTCTACTAATCTTTCCTTCTTCCTTGTCTCCCTGTCTCATTCCTTAAGATGGCTTCCTGGGGTGACTTCCCAAACAAACTCCTTGTACCCACATGCTTGTCTTGGCATCTGATTCAGAGAGACCTGAACCAAGACATTTACTTGTTAATTTTTTGAGATTTATTGAATCCTTGTTCTGTGCCAGACATTTTTCATTTATTATATCTGAAACCTCAGCAACAGTAGTTCTATTATTTTAATACTCATTTTACAGAGGATAAATGGAAATTTAAAGAGATTAAGATAACATATAGTAGGTGGCAAAGCTAGAATCAGTTTCTATTCTTCCACCGCTTCTATTGTTCCACTGCCACCCCTGGCTTTTATGCTGTGATGGCTGATTCATAAAATGAACATGGTCTATGCTGTTATGCACTTGTGTTCTCTAAAGCTCAAATTTCTGAGTGGGTTTTGACCTAAATGACACAAAGTTGTGTCTTTTTGCTGTGACACAAGCATAGAAGGCTCCTCTTGGCAGGATGAGCTCCCATTGACTCTACCTCACGTATTCACTGCTCATGGCTTCATTTTCATCAGATGGGGAATGAAAAGCCTTGATCTAAATGACCTTTGGTATCCATTAAAAAGTCAATGTTATACAAACCTGAGTGATGTGTAGTCTAGTCCCTCTAGCCAATCCTACTGCTCTAGGTTTTATTTTATTTTTTTATGTTGAATTGTCTTTAAAAACACTTCTAAAGCAGAGATCAGTAACATTTTCTATGAGGTGCCAGACAGAAGATATTTTAGGCATCGTGGCCCTTAAGGGGTCTGCTGCAATGACTCAATCCTGCAGCTGTAGTTGGAAAGCCTCAAAAGACAATATGCAAACAAATGTGTTCCAAAGAAACTATACTAAAACAGGCAGCCAAGCCGCTGGACAGTCTCCGTATGCTGCTGCTGCTGCTAAGTCGCTTTGGTCGTGTCCGACTCTATGCGACCCCATAGACAGCAGCCCACCAGGCTCCCCCGTCCCTGGGATTCTCCAGGCAAGAACACTGGAGTGGGCTGCCATTTCAGAAAACACTTCCCTGAGGCCTTCATGTCAAATGATGGCAGATGAGAGATGGCAGGAAAATTCCAAACGTGGCTTTTATTTTCTGTCTTCCCAGTCTCCTAGAAAGTTTGGAGAGCCTTCTCAGAGAGCCTCTCAGAGAAACAAAGGAAAAAGAAAGTTTTTCTTCCTTGTCTGAGCCTATCTGAGTGGCTTTTATTTGACAGGGTGTGTTTTGTGTTTGTGTTTGTGCTAGGCTTAAAGGCTGAGAACAGTCAATATTCAATGTTGCTGTCATCTGGAGAACACATAAATACTGCATTTGGGATGTACTTTTCTTTTGAACAAAGTTTCTGAACAGCTTTGCTTGCTATGGGTCTATTATTGGCATTTTCATTATAACCCCTCTAACACCAAGCTGTTTCAAAGGACTGATGACTCAGAACAAACATTTTCTTGAGTTTGAATGTGGCATACTTAATGTTTTTCAAGAGATACATTTCTTTGTAGAAACTTTCCAAGGAAAACTCCCTAAGCCTTTTTTACGGAACCCAGAGGACCCTATAAAAGAAATTGCTGCCTTTTAGTCAGCTCTTTGAGCTGACAATGAGTAAACATAGTCCAAAATTATTTCTGATCCAATTAGTATTGAAAATGTCTTCTAGACTAGTGACTTATAATTAATGACAGTTCAGGAAACCTATGTAAGTATCTTAGGATTATGGAACAATGACACAGGCTTCCTTTTGAAGCAATGAGTTCCTTGTCATTAGATGTAATCAAGCAGACGTTAAATAAAAATGCACCAATGATTTTGTCTAGAGATTTTGCACTAGGTGAGGGTTTGAGCAAATAGGCTCCCAAAACCCCACCTACTCACTTGTTAGGGAGATCTGAGGGAGGGGCCAGAAAAATCTGTCTGGACTACACAACTTGCCTTCCCTCCCATTTCCTCCTTAAATTGGAGAAACTTTGCTTTTACTCAATTTACATTTGGGGCACTTAGGACATTCCTTTGGAGAAAGAAACGGCAACTCACTCCAGTATTCTTGCCTAGAGAATTCCACAGGGAGAAGAGCTTGGTGGGCTATAGTCCATGGGGTTGGACACAAAGAGTTGGACACAACTGAGCAACACTCACTCACTCATTATACTAAGAATATTGTTTTTAAATAAAGAAAATACATTTTAAAGCAGAAGAGATTTCAAGTTCTTCTAACTCTTAAGATTTTAAATTTCTGACACAGAGTAAGCACGAACTCTTCCCTTTCTGTCTTTCCCTGAAATGTCCCCTGATGTCCACTTGGCAAGTATGAAATCTGTTTACTTTTGGTAAATTTTATAGTTAGCTTTCAATGAAAGAGCAAGAAATTCCCTTTAGGTCTTGCATTCATAGGAAATAACCATCAGGTTTAAGGTTTTGACCATCATTAATAAGTAAACTCTTCAAAAGTCAAGCAGAGCTGTGTTCATAGAGAACACAGTCCTTTAGGAACAAAAGGAAACCTTTAGTTAATATCCAAAGGCCTACTGTAGCCTTAGGGACACAGTGTTTGTGCTATTTCCTCACCTGACTTTTAAATGTTTTTCCATCTTGAAAGCTGAGATTCTCCCAAATAAAAATAGAATCAGCAAAAAGTCATGAGAGACTCTTCTCTTTTTTCTTTAAATGACAGCAGTTTATTTCTCTCTTACGTAAAGAGATAAAATCAATTAAAAGTAGGAAAGTATTAGCATAAAATGAAAAAACTCAAAATATTACCATCAAACATATATCAAGTAGGGTAGGAACTCAATAAAAATGTACTGAATTAATGAATGACTAAGGTCATTATTAAAGACAGTCTATATTAAATCCTTTATAAAAAGAAACAATCTGAAACAAACATCTTCAAATTTAAATTTTGGGACAATGTGTGTGTGTGTGTGTTTAATAGTAATTTGAGGAAACTGCTTCTACTGGTAAACTTTAAAGCAATAAGCAGGCATTCTGTTTGTGCGGAAGCCAATACTGATGAAAAATATTGACTTGCTTATTGTGCAGGCTCTGAAGGAAACTATGGATGTTTTTCTGGCAAAAGCTTGTGAATTTATGCTGAAAAGAAATTTGCTTTGTATCAAGCAAGTGTCATAAACACATAGCTAGATGGTAAACAAATATAATTCCTTTTTTTGAGTAATTAATGTTTTAAATGTTTGCACAGGGCCATAAGAACAACAACAACAAAAAGAAATCTGTGTTTTCCATGTAAAACCTAAGCAGTTGGCAGGGGGAAAAGGGAGATATTTTTCACAAATCATCTCTAGGATTCAGTTCACACTTATAAAGGAGTCTCTTTGTTGAACCCTAGAGCTCTGGCATAGAATAGAACCAAACCTAATTATTACCACCCTAGAGCTTCAGCAGGAGAATCACTTAAATTTGTTTACTGATCAGTATTAAAAACAAATCAGCCGGAGGTTTTAGTTGTCCTGGATGGAGACTGACTCATCAATAACACAAACTGTGTCGAGTGTTCTCTCTGGGCTCTGTATGCTCCTTTGCTTTGTTTTCACTTCCAAATGCAGATTGAATAAAATTAGAACGACTTCTAGCTTCCGCCAAAGTCTCCGGTGCCCTAAGATCAAGGGGTATCCCTGTCTTTACCCTGATCGTCCGGAGCACGGTAGCCTGTGATGCTTCTCAAAGTTGAGTTCTGAGTGGCTGGGACAGCCTTAAGTGATCCTTAGTCCCAGCGATGGCTTCCCCGTGTCAGTCTACCAGCAGAGGGACACATACATTTTCAAGACATGGTGTAAGTTCCATCTGTTATCCTAAGTGTTAGTGGGGATTACATGCCAGACAAAAGAGTTACTGAATGAATTAAAAGTAAATGTCACTTCCCCAAACTCAGCCGAGTCAACACAGCTTGGGGAAATATTTCTTTTCGCCTGAGTTAGAGCATTAGAGTTGGGCAACATGGCACTTTCAGACCTGGTTCACAGCTGGAGAACCTCACAGCTGCCCTGCCCCAGACGGTAAGGATCACTGGATGGTCATTTCTTGCTGAAAAGTGAAAGTGAAGTTGTGTCTGACTCTTAGTGACCCCATGGACTGTAGCCTACCAGGCTCCTCCGTCCATGGGATTTTCCAGGTAAGACTACTGGGGCAGGCTGCCATTTCTTTCTCCAGGGGAATCTTCCCAACCCAGGGATTGAACCCAGGTCTCCTGCATGCAGATACCCACGTTGCCATCTGAGCCACCAGGGAAGCCCATTTCTCACTACCAGTTTACAGAGCACATAACGGGAAGCCTACGTGAGATCCACAAACAGCACCACACAGTCCAACACAATCAATAAGACAACCTCATGATGGCCCACTGCAATTCCCTTCTTTCATCTTCGGCTCTCAGTTACATTTGCTTTTAATGGACATGAATCTGGGCTGGCAGTTGCTGAAAGTTTCTCAGATGCAACGTTTCATGTGAGTGCCTCAAGCTTCATTTCCCATCTCAGTGGCTAGTCGATTCCTATTTTCATCTTTAATACATTGAAGAAAATTTGCCTCTCTGGTGAACTTGTCAGAACTGCTAGTTTCTCAAATACTGAATCCTTTACCTGGACTGCAATTGTTAGAGCTAATTTCAATATGTATCAAAATTTTCATATTTTCAAAGTTGGAAATATGATATTCCATTAATTATTCAAATATAAAAAGCAGAATGGTGGGAATTGCCATATGCTCTGTAACAATTACCAACAAGCAGTAATCATCTTTGTTGACCATCCCCATGTGCCTCTGAGATTCACAGCAAAGCAGAAATGAATGATGATCTTAGTTTCACAATTTATGCCTCATGTTCATATTCCTGTGGGCCCACCACTACTTATTGCTGATCATATAGAGTCACTGGAAAGTCAAAAAATACACAATCTCTGGCCTCAAAGCTTCATTAACTAGGAGGCTAGTTATCATAGAAGTGGAGACTGTTTAGGAAGAAGAACATTTACTGATGCAACATTCGGAAAACTAAGATCATGGCATCTGGTCCCATCACTTCATGGGAAATAGATGGGGAAACAGTGGAAACAGTGTCAGACTTTATTTTGGGGGGCTTCAAAATCACTGCAGATGGTGATTGCAGCCATGAAGTTAAAAGACGCTTCCTCCTTGGAAGGAAAGTTATGACCAACCTAGATAGCATATTCAAAAGCAGAGACATTACTTTGCCAACAAAGGTCTGTCTAGTCAAGGCTATGGTTTTTCCAGTAGTCATGTATGGATGTGAGAGTTGGACTGTAAAGAAAGCTGAGTGCCAAAGAATTGATGCTTTTGAATTGTGGTGTCGGAGATGATTCTTGAGAGTCCCTTGGACTGCAAGGAGATCCAACCAGTCCATCCTAAAGGAGATCAGCCCTGGGTGTTCATTGGAAGGACTGATGCTGAAGCTAAAACTCCAATACTTTGGCCACCTAATGTGAACAGCTGACTCATTTGAAGAGACCTTGATGCTGGGAGGGGTTGGGGGCAGAAGGAGAAGGGGACAACAGAGGATGAGATGGTTGGGTGGCAACACCGACTCGATGGACATGGGTTTGGGTAGACTCCAGCAGTTGGTGATGGACAGCGAGGCCTGGTGTGCTGCGGTTCATGGGGTCGCAAAGAGTAGGACACGACTGAGTGACTGAACTGACTGACTGACTGAGGCTAGACTATGTGTTATTGTGCTGGACACCTTCTGTGCTCTGCCTAGATCCCCTTGGGTCCCTGTTGCTGCCTTTTAGAGCTTCTGGCTGCCTCAGTACTTTCACTTCCTCTGTTGGCCTGCATCTGTGACTCATCTTGGGTGAATGGCCCTTGGGTTGCTGGAGCCCTTGTGTCCACAGGGGCAGAGAGTAAGAAGTGCCTTAGGTTGATGGCTCCACAGTTCCCTGTAGCCACACTGATTAGTGAAGGAGGAAGGAGGCCCAGCTTTTTTTTAAGTCATGGCAAGCTCTGATGTATAATTTGCACAATGGAGTTACTCTCTACAGGGTCATGCTGAGAATAGGACTTTGACTGGAATCATATCCTTGCTTGCGTTTCCCTTCCCAACTTTCCTTTCCCCCACTTCCCTCGTCCTTCTGAGCTCTTTCTGAAAAAATCGCTTGTCTCAGAACCCTTGTCTCAGGTTCTGCTTGAAATATACTCTGCAGGACCTTTTATTTGTGTTCTAATACATGTTATGCTTTTTGTGTATATTACATAAGCTATACCTTTTTATA
Source organism: Capra hircus (assembly GCF_001704415.2). Classification (NCBI taxonomy): domain Eukaryota; kingdom Metazoa; phylum Chordata; class Mammalia; order Artiodactyla; family Bovidae; genus Capra; species Capra hircus. The sequence goes on from NC_030813.1 coordinate 41,019,013, forward strand.
TATAGTATGTTAATCTGCACAGTTCTAGGAGGAAATTGAGGACCAATTATTTTATTTAACCTGTCCAATATCACAGAGCTATAAGATATTAGAGTACGTGTCTCCTGAACCTTAGTCTTATCTCCTTATTTATTGCATTTTATCCTCAGCAAGGCAAAGTGTATGGAATGCATAAAGGCTACTATGGGAATAAGTGCATTTGGAGATAGATGGCTTCCTTGAACTGGGCCTGATAAAAATGCTAACTTTTTACCAAGAAGATATCATTTGAGACGGAAAGGATAAGCACTAGTTTTGTATTCTGTGTTTGCTGAAAAAGCATCAAGCATATCTCTTGGCACTGGAAGCAAAATGAATCTTAAAAACTGCTATGTGAGTTGTTTCATGCCTACTTTTAAAAATAAAGTGCTTGAGCTACAAGTTGCTAGATCCACTGCAACATGGTCTTTACTGGAGACAAATCTTTGCAAAAATTAGACCAATAATGTCACCCTTTGCTCCCTACCAAGGAAGTTAATAAGCTTTGCAGAAAATGATGAAGATCTAGAAAACCTTCAGGTTGGATTTTTTTTTATAGCAAATTAGTTCAAATTAATGACCTCAAATGGGTAGAATTATAGTTCCCATTCAGCTTGATCTTTCTCATTAATTACTTCCACTGTGTCTGCCACAATCAGCTTTACAAAATAGCCCTGAAAGCAAACAAAAGGATTGCTTTTCACAGCTTTCACAATAAAACATTCCTCTTCTATTGCCATTAAATGTACCCTAAAGATTCCGTTGTCTTTGCTTCTTTTTTTCCTCAAATTTGGTTCTTGGGGAATTTAGAGATGCCGCAAATGCAGGGTAGCTGATGACTCACATGAGAATCCCTGCCTACAGTCTCAGGGCTATGACTTTGAGACTGGCCTCCTCCTCCTACTTTCTGGGAGCTTCCAGGCCAGACAAATAAACACTGCCCACTTCACTTTCCATTGAAGGGCTTTGAACACCTTAACCAATGTTAGGTGATGGCAATGGGCAAGGGGTTGGGGGGCAATAAAAGTTCTGAAGTCAGAGTCCTACTATGTAGTAAAAAGGATGACTTATAAGTCATGAAATGCTCAGAAAATGGGTTGATAATCTCTAAAAGTTGATTGCACAAATGCAGATTCAACTAATGCACATGAAGTGCTAAGGATTTTATAAGCAGCTTTGTGAGGAAAGTGTGATTACTTTACAGGTGAGTAGTCTGAGGTTGAAAACTTGCTCACTCCAATCAGCAGAAGAGCTGAGATTCAAAGCCATAAATCCCCAGTCTGCGCTCAGAGCCCCAGCTCTTTCATGATGCACTATTGGCCTTGACTGTCCTCAATGGGAAAGGCTGCCTCAGGAGGCCATGCGGAATTCTCCAGGTCACCACCCCATGTTTACCTGGGTGAGTTGAGGCAATTTTGCCAACTGCCTTAAAGTGAAGCCCAAAGTGGCAGACATGGGGGCAGATATATATGCAGAAACAAGCTTCAAGAGAGAGTGTAGCAGAAAATATTTTATAGGCATCAATAGGTTTATCATTTCTGGATCCTAGAATCCTCCATAAGAATCCAGTATTCCAATTTACACTATTCTATTTATTAAGATCTTTCTTTTGGGTGTCTCCACCTCTTTGCAACCCCATGGGCTGTAGCCTGCCAGGCTTGTCACTCCATGGAATTCTCTGGGCAAGAATACTGAAGTGGGTTGCCATTCCCTTCTCCAGGGGATCTTTCCAACCCAGGCATTGAACCAAGGTCTCCTGCATTGCAGAAGATTCTTTACCTTCTGAGCCACCTGGGAAGCCTATAAGCCAGATCTCTGCCCTCAGAGCATCTACATTCTAATAGGAAAGAATAAACTAGATTATTTCAGGTAGTTATAACTGTTATTTTAAGGAATTAATGATACAATGGGGATTAACATTTCATGTCTCATATTTATTTCTGCTTTCACTAATAGACTGTGAACTCCTGGGAGTGGTACTTTCATTTTTTATTCATCTTTATATACCTGATGGGCTTCCCAGGTGGTGCTAGTGGTAAAGAATCCGCCTGCCAATGCAGGAGACATAATGAAATGCAGGTTCGATCCCTGGGTCGGGAAGATCTGGAGGAGTGCATAGCAACCCACTCCAGTACTCTTGCCTGGAGAATTCCATGGACAGAGGAGCCTGGTGGGCTACAGTCCACAGGGTAACAAAGAGTCTAACACAACTGAAGCAACTTAGCATGCACACACATGCTTAATGTCTAGCATGATTTTAGACACTTAGTAAGTGATCATTTAATGAATGGACAGACTAGTGAGCATAAGAAGCAGGCTATTAATACAGTTCTCCAAGAATAAGTAGCTCGAAGGAAGGCCTATTCTCTCCATTGAATTTGAAGCCAAATGCTTTCAGACTTTCCGTCTTTGAGATGGTTGGTGTTCCCATAATATTAATAAAAGGGAGACTTGACTATCACATTTTCCACTAGTGATCACTATCCATGAACAATTTAAGGGGAACAAGGTCAAAACTGGTTATTAGATAGCAATGATTTAAAAATAATTATAAAGGAATATTGATTTGGGGCTTCTGGACCTAGGGGATTGGGGTTTCTTTCTTGAGTTTAGAAGGTAAGCTTACTGTCAAAATATTGCAGCTGATTCTCTTACAAAAGGGAAAACAGTCACATTTTAAAAGTGCATCTTAACTTCTACCTACCACTTATCTTTTAAAAATTGTGTGAGACCTAAAATCAAAGCACCGCTTTTACAATGTAACCATACTCTTTTTTAATACAAAGCTGCTTTAGGCAGGATCTATATGAACAAGTTAAAGAAAACATAGAATCTGCACTTCAGCTTAGCCTTGACCAAGTCAAAATTTGAAGTTACTAAGGACTAATGCATCAGATCTCAGGCACGTTGAAAATTCACAAACAGGACTGCAGGTGTGTGGATGGAAATGGCTAAAGAATCTTTCAAATGCCTTGTTCAAAATGCATGGAGTCTTTTTTTAATAGCATGCATTTTATTTTTAATCTATGTTACTATTATGATTAGCTTTCTTCATATGATAAGACAATTGCATTTTTTTCTTGAAATAAGACTGAGATTTGAAGAACTTAAAAAATCATATAAGGCCAAGCCAAACAATATTCTACATATCTTTATTTTCTCAGCTTGTCTTCTTCAACCTTTAGCTACAAATATGCTTTTAGCTTCAACCCTAAAGTTTTATTCAAAGGATACCTGATAATGTATATGAATATCCACAGATAGAAAAGGGTGATAGTTGATACTGTAGAGTCAGGCAGTGAGGATTCAGGTTTTGTGTATGAACAGCTGACACATTCAAGATACATTGCTGATTCTTGGCGAAATGAAGCATTTTTTTTTTTAGCTTCTCTCTTGGCCTGTATATTTCATGACAAACTGGCCCATTAGTGAGAATTAGCAATTATTATGTGCCCCCTTTCCACTTTCCTTGCCCAGTGAAGTATTCTATCAGAGATTTCTCAGGCAGCCTCAAACTTAAAGATTTAACTTCACAGTTCCAAAAACTAACCATGCAAAGCAATTTCATATTAAAGTAATTGAATTTGGATTATGGATCAAGCAAGCCAGAAGAAAGGCTTTCCAAAATAAGTCACTATTCCTGTTTTAAAAATCACACATCTGGGAAAGACACAAATACAATTTTACTTCCTGCTCTCTATTTGCTGTTGACCACAATTTTGTTTCAACCAGCTAGGAACTCATCCTAGCAAAATGCAAAGAAGCCAGAAATGAGAACAAAGTTTTTTGGTCTTCACCGTAACTAGAAAGAAAACAACTTCGGAGAAAACATGGGAGCATAAGTAGACACAATGCATACATATCTGGAAGGCAAACATTATTTATCTAAATGAAATATATTGTGAATTCGGCAGCCAACAGCTTCTGTGATGAAATCAGCATGAAGCAGAGGAAGTTGGGATCAGAACAGGGTTTGATGTTATCCCAGCCACTTGCCTCTGTGCCCTTACCTATAAAATACAGGCAAGATACCTAATCTTCTTGGGGAGCAGGTGAAAGGATTAGGTTAGATTATCCAAGTGCAAACAACCAGCACAGTACTGCGTAAGGCCACACTCTCAGCCTACATCCGCGTCCATTCTCTGCCTCCCTCCTTCTATCTTTGGACTGCTTCAGAGTTGTCTTCACACCTGTGAAATGGGAACAGTCTTACAGGTGTTCTTTGTTGTCCTATGCCTCTAAAAGGAGGGTCAGAATGTGACTTCACATTGCTATTGTGCTTGGGAGAAAATTAAAAAAGATAGAGATAGGTCTGATGACCCTAGAAAGAAGAGGGGAAGAATTTTCCTTAAGAAGAGAAATCAGAATTCTAACTGGCATAAATATATTTATAATCATGCAGAATTTACTATCTAGGCAGATTCATTCACCTCATACCCTATGTTTAAAGGCTTCATTAGGATACCTGGAGGAACATTCAATGTATTTCTCTAGTCTGTTTGTTTTGCAGAGATTATTTGGGAAGTAGTTACCAGAGGTGTTTTGAAGCACCAAGAAAGAGCCGTATTATCAGGAAAGAAAGTTATCTTGGCCTGTGACAGTACAGTAGTATCTCATCCTCAGATTTATCTCATCCTCCTAATGGAGGAAGGGATTCTTAACTAGTTCCATTAAAATAAAATAATACAAATGAATCATGACAGAGACAAGCAATACGTTTTAGTGGTATGTTTTACTTTGTACTTGTGTTTTTGCTTTACAGAGTAGCAGAAAACAGAACCAACATTTTTTTGAAGACTGATATGTACTATAAACTGCTAAACTTTTTTCAGATTAATAATATAAAAATGATCATTTATGTATCAAGTACTATGGCCTGTATTTTGCATGCATTGTGTCCCTTCATTCTCATATGCATAGGAAGAAACTGAGGCACAGAAAGGGACATTTGCTAAAGATAGCCAAAACACAAATCCAAAGACACAGAACATACTACTTCTCACTACTGTACTATGTTGTCCAGAACACTTATTCAAACTTTGAGCAAAATGTCATTGGTCTCTATTGGATGAATTAAGATTATAGCTGGGTTAGATCATCCCATGCCTTATAATCTTGGAGCAGAAGTTCTTCTCTGTAGTCCTGGCAGGTATGATCTCCACAAATATCTGTTGAAAACTTTATGACTGGCCCTGCTCACAGCTGGATGGTCCTAACAGAGTCACAGAATCCATAGCATCTCCTGGAAGGGGCAATTGGCATCTTCTTATTCATTTAATTCACTTCTATCTCCCTAACAATCTTTCTCCACATCATTGTTGTGAGATTCTTATTTGAATTCTCCAATAAATGATCTTATTGCCTCAGTTTTCTCATCAATAAGCTGCACCTGTGTTCCATCTCATCCCCTGTTGAAAGAAATGCAGACTTGCCCCCAAATGTCCCCATAGCAAGAACTCTAACCCCCTAAACTGCCAATATTTATCTCCAAATTCACTTGGCAGGATACATCTTGTCCTCCTTCTGGGACCTTTTCTCTGCCTTCTTGCTCATACCTTTCTCCATCATATAAGTCACTTTGATGAGTTTGTAGATTTCTCTTGCCCTGGGTATTCTCCTCCCACTCCTCAATACTGTTAAGTGATCCTTGCATAGCTAAGGATTAGATATGGGACCATCATCTCTTTGACCTGGCTAATATTCATCTTGAAAACATTGGGATAATCATCACAACTCACACTTCCCAGGTTTTTGGTGAGGATAAATGAAATCATGCATTTGGAAGCACCTTTGAAGGGTTATTAAACAAATATAAGACATCCTCATTGTTTATTTTGGGTCATATGTATTTTCCAATGAAGGGCATGCATAATTTTTGCTTTCAGTTTTATTCTGAGACTAGCACTTTATTTTACTTCATGCTCCTTTATGAATAAGAGATCTATAGTGTGTTCTTGAGGGATACAGAAATTCCTTTTCTATTTTTCAAACTAGTAAGTTTTGGATTGAGCTGCAAAGAAGCAGCTGAGGATAGCAGAATATGCTACCCCTACATATCCCACTTTGGCATAAGGATTATTTTGAGCTGAAGGCAGTTGAGAATAAGCAGATACTAGTTATGATCTTGGGTTACCCTGATGGCTCAGCAGTAAAGAATCTGTCTGCAATGCAGGACACATGGGTTCGATCCCTGAACTGGGAAGATCCTCTGGAGCAGGGAATGGCAACCCAGTCCAGTATTCTTGCCTGGAGAATCCCAGGGACAGAGGAGCCTGGCTGGCTGCAGTCTATAGGGTCATATAGAGTCGGGCATGACTTAAGCGACTAAGCAGTAGCAGCAACAGTAAAGATCTCTGCCCTTTTCCTGTTTACCTGAAAGCAGGACATATAGTTTTCAAGTGTCCTTCTCTACCAGGAAGAACAGAAGTTAATCACTGGAGACAACTTTTTACCCTACCAGCCAAGAGACCACACCAGAGGTATGTATAAAACACATTTTACTAACTAGCCTTTGTCTCTGCTCTTGGAAGCCTAAAACTGCTTTCCTCTGCCCTGCCATCTCTCTGCAAATTTATTGTTCTTTGATAAAGATGCTATACAAGCCAGAGTTCTAAACTACTTCTTTGAGCTTCTCATTGTTCCCTGGTATCTCCACTGCATACATGAGGTATATATTATAAAATTCTGCTTGCTTTTCTAGATTAATTTATCTTTTTGTATAGAGATCTCAGATAAGAAATTAAAATGGTAAAAGGAAAATTATTTTTTTCCTCTCCTACAGAAGTGTCTCTGTCTCTGAGTGGGGTATTCCAGGCTTTCCAGAATTGTGTGCCTACCATGTCTATCTGCCTCTTATTCCCACTAATTTTAATTATAAACAGATATCCTACTCTTATTATCCCTCTGAATGTCCTCTGTACAACTCCAGAGCATGCCAGCTTTGGTCTTGGTAAGTTTTCCTGTTTCCCATGTATACATTTTGTGACTTCTTCCTCATTAACTAAGACAACCCTACTTTCTCATCAGTGTCTGGCTTAAATTCCACCTCCACTGAAGAGACTTTTGTGATGACTCCAGTCATCACTGATCAGGCAACTCAGTAAGATTATCTATTATTCTGTCCTGAACACTAATTGCCTGTATGAAGGCAATAGTGTATGCCTGTATGAATGATACTTCATTACATAATGAAGTATGATATGCACATCACATCATCAAATTCAACTGTCATGTCCATGGGAAAATTATGCTTAAATATGCTCTTGATAGGTTTAATAGTTCATGAAAAAAATAATGTATGGAAAGTATCTGTATATATGAGGGGTTTCCCTCATAGCTCAGTCAGTAAAGAATCTGCCTGCAATGCAGGAGACCCAGATTCGATTCCTGGGTCAGGAAGATCCCCTGGAAAGGAAATGGCAACCCACTCTAATATTCTTGCCTAGAGAATCCCATGGACAGAGGAACCTGGCAGGCTACAGTCCATGGGGTTGCAAGAGTGGGACACAACTTAGCCACTAAACCACCAGCTAAAAATGGCACAGAAAGGTGACTGAAAGATAATATGACATTGTGTATTTCTAACAACAAGAAAAAGTACAGAAAGTCAATTCTCATTATTTGCAGTAGCTATGTTCTATAAAATTGCTGTGAACACTGAATCAGAAAATATTGAACCACTGCTCTAGGGGAAATACAGGGTTAGGTTCCTGTGAGCCTCTGGTCATAAGATTTTCATCAACCCATCAATATATAACCTTATTTTATATGTATTTCTATTTAAGGTTACAATATATAATATACATTGTTAATTCATTAATATTGAGTTCATAGCCAACAACACCATAACTTATACCTGAACAAAACTTATCTGACATACATATTTTCTCCAGAAGGTAATTCACAACCTTCTAAAGTGTAGAAAAACTACTCAGCACTCTAGCACTGTGTGTGAGGACCATCTAAAAGAGTGGAATCACCAAAAAAAAAGCACAAAAATGTGAAAAACATGAAATTAAACAGATGGTAAAAAGGATATTTGTTGACAGTGTGAGAATTTAAACAAGAGCATTTCCATGTTCAACCTCAGCTAGGAATGCACGCATCAGACTCACAGTTTTCCATAATCAATGGATGTCCTCAATGACCACAAAAGTGCCATGAATATTGATGGGGTTACAAATAAACTTTAGTGAGTTGATGAGTTTGAAAATGTATATTATATGAAGACTGAGCATTAGATGTATGTATAAAGAAAAAAAATTGAAGGGATTGTGTAATTTCTTTAAAAATAACTTTCAGGGTCTTTTAAATTGCTATTCTGATGTTCAAGCTGGTTTTAGAAAAGGCAGAGGAAACAGAAGTCAAATTGTCAACATCTGCTGGATCATGGAAAAAGCAAGAGCATTCCAGAAAAACATCTATTTCTGCTTTATTGACTATGCCAAAGCCTTTGGCTGTGTGGATCACAATAAACTGTGGAAAATTCTAAAAGAGATGGGAATACCAGACCACCTAACCTGCCTCTTGAGAAATCTGTATGCAGGTCAGGAAGCAGCAGTTAGAACTGGACATGGAACAACAGACTGGTTCCTGATAGGAAAAGGAGTACATCAAGGCTGTATATTGTCACCCTGCTTATTTAACTTCTATGCTGAGTACATCATGAGAAACACTGGACTGGAAGAAGCACAAGCTGGAATCAAGATTGCCGGGAGAAATATCAATAACCTCAGATATGCAGATGACACCACCCTTATGGCAGAAAGTGAAGAGGAGCTAAAAAGCCTCCTGATGAAAGTGAAAGAGGAGAGTGAAAAAGTTGGCTTAAAGCTCAACATTCAGAAAACGAAGATCATGGCATCTGGTCCCATCACTTCATGGGAAGTAGATGGGGAAACTGTGGAAACAGTGTCAGACTTTATTTTTGGGGGCTCCAGAATCACTGCAGATGGTGATTGCAGCCATGAAATTTTAAAAGACGCTTACTCCTTGGAAGAAAAGTTATGACCAACCTAGATAGTATTTTCAAAAGCAGAGACATTACTTTGCCGACTAAGGTCTGTCTAGTCAAGGCTATGGTTTTTCCTGTGGTCATGTATGGATGTGAGAGTTGGACAGTGAAGAAGGCTGAGCACCGAAGAATTGATGTTTTTGAAGTGTGGTGTTGGAGAAGACTCTTGAGAGTCCCTTGGACTGCAAGGAGATCCAACCAGTCCATTCTGAAGGAGATCAACCCTGGAATTTCTTTGGAAGGACTGATGCTAAAGCTGAAACTCCAGTAATTTGGCCACCTCATGTGAAGAGTTGACTCATTGGAAAAGACTGTGATGCTGGGAGGGATTGGGGGCAGGAGGAGAAGGAGATGACAGAGGATGAGATGGCTGGATGGCATCACGGACTCGATGGATGTGAGTCTGAGTGAACTCCAGGAGATGGTGATGAACAGGGAGGCCTGGCGTGCTGAGATCCATGGGGTCGCAAAGAGTCAGACACGATTGAGCGACTGAAATGAACTGAACTGAACTGAACTAAATAGAAAGTGAAAGTCACTCAGTCATGTCCGACTCTTTTTGACCCCATGGACTGTATAGTCCATGGAATTCTCCAGGCCAGAATACTGATTGGGTAGCTTTTCCCTTCTCCAGGGGATCTTCCCAACCCAGGGATTGAACCCAGGTCTCCTGCATTGCAGGTGGTTTCTTTCCCAGCTGAGCCACCAGGGAAATCCAAGAATACTGGAGTGGGTAGCCTATCCTTTCTCCAGCGGATTTTCCTGACCTGGAATTGAACCAGGGTCTCCTGCATTGCAGGTGAATTCTTTACCAACTGAGCTATGAGAGAAGTCCATTCTTAAATAATCATTGCTTTAATATGCAGGAGAAATGCATGTTTAAAAAGTTTAAGTCAGGCACATTAGTTTCATTAACTAAATTTCAAAAGTAGAGAAAGAAAAACCTGCTCTCAGGGATAATCAATACAATTATTTTCCAAGGTGATATAGGTCAAAGGTCAAAGTGAGCTCAGCTCTGCATTCACATCCTACTTCCACCGCTTAACAACCATCTAGCTTGGCAAGCCGCACAGCTAGCCAGGTTCTAGTCTCCTTAACTTTGTGTGAAGTCTTTCTCCTTGAGTTGTCCCTCAATACAGAGCACTTCCCCTCTTTATAACAGTTTATAAGAGTTTTTGAAGTTTATGTTTGATGTTTGCATCTCCAGGTATAGTGCTTCTCATGTTTAACAGGCACACAGATCCCCTGGGAATCTTGATATGCTGTAGACTAATTCAGTAGGTTTGGGTAGGGCCTGAGAGTCTCCATTTCCAACAAGCTCCCAGATGCTGCTAATGCTGCTGACTCATGGACCACACTTTGTGTAGCAAAAATTTAGAAGAGTTCCAATGACTTCTAATATCCACAATCTGCTTTGCTTTGAAATATTTCCTTTCTTCCATTTTTCACTAGCCCTTATTTATTGGCAAAACTCTGAATCCTAAACCTAACAAGCTTCATGCAATTAAAGGAAGAATCACAGCCAAAAACTGCTAACAACTCTCTTGGTTTCTCTATGCTATTCTCCTCAGATCCACTGAGCATAGATTGTAGGTAAGTTTGAATGAAGGGCACATTTAAGATGTCTTCTTAGATAAGATAGCTGATGTGAAATCATAGCTCTCAAATGCATATTTTACCTATTAAGAAAATGGAATCGTGGAAAATGAACAGAGAAATCTAAGAGGAAAATAATGTGAATAACAAATTAAAAATACAGTTTGCCTTTCAAATATAAATAATATCTGCCATTTATTAAGCACTTCCCATGTGCCTGGCATATCATTACATGAGTAATGAAATTCTCTAGAAATGAGTGATTGATTATCTGAGTAATTTGATAAGTTCAGGCAGCCATTGCCTTTGTTTTGTGCTGTATGACATTGTTGAATTTTTTTTTTTTCATGCCTGCGAAGTGGCAGGCATTTAAATAGGAGAATGGGGAATTTTAATTTGATGTGGTTGACAAGATGTTTGATGGGGCTGTCACAATGACAGCAAATTTTCAGTGCATTTATTGGGATTACCTGTGTTGACTGAAATTCAAAAGGCAGTCAAAAAGGTTTTCACTCACACTGACCTACTTTGAGTATAAAGCGAAGGAAAAGAATAACATAACATGGAATTATCAAGATTCCTAGTAAGAAACCTCTTGTACAAGTTGTATTGAGGAATGAGGAGAATCGCAAATAGAAGATGACTGGGCATATTTAAGAGACCCGAAATGGACCTCCTAAAGGAACAAAGCCCTGGACATCAGTAGAGAGAAGGGCTGAACCTTTGGAATTTCTTAAAGTTCTTACTATTTTGCGGAAACATATCATAAAATATGGATCTTCACTTCTCAGTTTTTGTCCTGGCTGTGAAGATGTTAGTTCTTTGTACTTTGACATTTCTGTTCTGAGTTTCAAACAGAGTGGTAAACAGAGCAGAAGAAGGTAGGATCTGGACTTTTAAATCAAGTCAGGATATTCTGTTTGAAAAATGAGAGATCTTTGAGGGAGAGAGCTCCTGGCTAATTTATTAAAGATAACATATATGTTTGATACATTTTTACTAAAACCTGACGAGATCCATTGTACCCTGCCACTATAAGAGCACGAACCCTAAACAACAAAACATAAAAGGAAGAATCTTGGGACTGTCACCTTCTCTACCTGAGAAAGTATCTAGAATGGTTCTTGGTAATAATACAATAAGTGAAGTGAGGTGACAGTCGCTCAGTCACGTCCAACTCTTTGTGACCCCATGGACTTACAGTCCATGGAATTCTCCAGGCCAGAATACTGGAGTGGTAGCCATTCCCTTCTCCAGGGGATCTTCCTGACCCAGGGATCAAACCCAGGCCTCCCGCATCGCAGGCACATTCTTTACCAGCTGAGCCACAAGGGAAGCCCTATTAGTAAGAATATATTTAAAATTAATAACATGAAGTTCCACTGGCTTTAGAATAGATTATCTTCTCACTGACAAAGTACATATTATCTCTATCATTATATTAAAATTTATTTAGAGCATCACAGCATCTTTCTAAGACTTTTCTTACCACTGCATTAATTTATATAAACATGGTTTTTTCTCTTATCATCTGTAATAAGACTTTGAGCATAAGGGTAAGGACTATGTCATGAGTTTCTTGGGCTCATGCAAAGTCTCATGAGTGCCAGTCTACATTATTAGTTATAATAAAATGATAGCTACCATTGTACAGAAAATCTCTATATCAAAGACATTCTGATAAATTTTGTACACATATAATTAATATTTCTTACAATGACCCATCTGAGACAGCCTTATTATTCGTTTTTGACATGTGAGGAAATTGAGTCTCAGAGAACTTAATGATGAGTCTCATGTCACAGAAATACTGAGCAAAAGAGCTGGATATTCTCTGACTCCAAACAGATTCATCATCACCATCAGTGCTGGACAAGCATTTATCAAAGAATATAGTATTTGAGAAAACTTTATTGTGCTATCTGCCATTTTTAGTCTGCTGTTTGGTCAATCAATTCTAATTCCACATGCCAAAGTCACTGTCAGATGTCATTGTAAAGGTACCCCCACATCCAGGAGTATGGGGTAGTTTTCAAATTAATTTGCTAAAAATTCCTGGACTACGTAGTCTGGTTTTCAAGATCTTCCTCCATTAGATAATTCCAACATTATATTTATTATTATTCTTTAAAAGTTCAACAGACCAGTTTTTCTTTTTTTTTTTAAATGCTAGTATCGTGTGTATTCAAATACTAAGGACATTTGCAACTTTCCAATGTATAAGACAGGCAGTGTGGTGGGGTGGAAACAGTCTGGGACTGGGTTTGAAAGTTCTAGGACATTTTAATAACAACATGTCTTAACTCTTGTCCTGATCATCTGTCTACAACTGTACTCCTATGTCCACAGTCATTCAGTATCCCCTTACTTAAGATTTTTTTTTTCCTTCATAGCGCTAAATATATGCATCCACCAAGTTAAGTAATGCTGCATTATTCTATGGTAATATTCAGGGCTTCCCTGGTGGCTCAGAAGGTAAAGCGTCTGCCTACAATGAAGGAGACCGGGGTTCGATCCCTGGGTCAGAAAGACTCCCTGGAGAAGGAAATGGCAACCCACTCCAGTACTCTTGCCTGAAAAATTCCATGAATGGAGAAGCCTGGTAGGCTACAGTCCATGGGGTTGCAAAGAGTCGGACACGACTGAGCAACTTCACTATACAAACTCCAAACCTCAGTGGATTATCAAAACAAAGATTTTTCTTGCTTCCTTCAGAGATTGATGTGGGTTAAATGTCCCTTTTCTATCTCATTGTCAAATGATCTAGCACATGTAAACTCTAAAGACAAAAAATGAAAGAGGTGTATCACCTCGTAACTGGCTTGCCTGAAAGTCACATGCCTCGCTTTTGCTCAGTCCACAGACCAAATGGCCCTAAAAAATTGCAGGCAAAGCTGGGAAACGTAGAGGAGCTCAAGTGTATTCTGTGAACACTATCATTGTCATACTACCTTACAATCAAACTTACATTTATTTCCTTTTCTCTTCTCTTCTTTACAAGAAAATTTCTTCGTATAGTCATAGATTTTATTTGCCATGGTAACAAGATCAAATAGAACAGTGGGTGGTATACAGTGGACATTCAATAAGTAGTTGTTAGATAATATTTATGATTGATTAAAGATGGCCACAAATTACTTGATTTTCTTTCATTGAGAAGTGGGTCTATGTTCCCTCTCCTTGACTCTGGACTGGCTTATGATAACTTTGACCATAAAACTATGGTAGAAACATACTATGCCAGCCGCAGGCTTAAACTCTAAGAGAGCTAGCAGTTTTTGCTTTTTTCCTAGTTGAGCCCTACAAAATGATGAAAGATGTCTACTTATACTGTGGCAGTCATGATGTCAGGAGGCAAAAGCTAGTCATTTGTGGAGGATGCTTGAAGGAGGAGAAAGAAAGATGTCCAAACAGCCTCCCCAGCTATTTCAGAACCCTTTTCTTCACTTCACTTCTTCTTAGCTAAGGTCACAGGCATTGTGAAACAAAAACACATCATCCCTGTCTAAATATTTGATCTACAAAATAATATGTATAATGATAAATTGCTTTTTTCAACCACCAATTTGGGGGTTGGTTTATTATGCAGCAGTAAGTAATTGGGCTAGTCCTTCAGTGACTGACTTTGCCTGTTCAGTCTCAATACCCATAGTCTCAGCCTTAATGCATGCATTCTCTCTCAGGACCTAGGGCTCAGCATTTTGAAAAGATGCGAACTTTTGTATGTTAATGTACAAATAATTCTTTACCAAGACATCTTTCCTTTCTCTCTGGTCTGATTTTGAGGACTGTCTTCTCTGGATACTCTGAGAGCTCTGTATGAAAGTTGTGTATGTGAGCGTCTCTCATAGCACTCAGGACATCTGATTACTTCTGTATGTCTGTTTTTCATTTGCGATGATCTGCACAGCTGTGCTCACCCTGTGGCATTGCAGTGCACATTCTCAGGAGCCCCTCCTTATTCCCCATCACTTGTCTTCTATCCAAGGAGACAATTTGCAACACAAGCAAATGAGAGTGATACTTTCTGAAGGGTAATTTTTAATCCATTCTCATGTATTAGAGACAATTTTAAAATCCAGTCATTAACATTTGCTTTTATTAGTTAAAGTTTACTTGTGGGCACAATTTACAACTGAACATCATTTATCTCAGAGCTCATCCTGATATACCCACCTATCCAGCAGCCAGAGGTGATAGTAGCTGCTTTATATATGCATATGTTCAAAAGCATTTCTGTTTCTATTGCTTTAAACCTTTAAGGATTCGACTCAATCTTTATGATTTATCCCTGAGTCACAGACACCCAGTTGAGATAACCAGCAAAACTAATATTTAAGCTTAAAAGTGAATAAATGCAAATAAAATTGGCAATGACATAAAAGCTGAAAATAATATTTTGGAGGTATTCTTAAATCTCTTTTTAAACTTTCAGGCCATTTGAAGCTATAATACAATCAAAATATCATTATTTTGGCAGTACAAAAGAATCAAATTATGGTGGCATTGTATTTTTTAAGTTTCCATTTTTATGTGAACCATTTTCAAAGTTTGTATTGAACTTGTTATGGTATTGCTTCTGTTTTCTGTTTTCGTTTTCTGGCCACAAGGCTTGTGGGATCTTAGTTCCCTGACCAAGAATTGAACTCACACCCCCTGCATTGGAAGGCAAAGTGTTAATCACTTGACCATCAGTCTCATATTTGGTACTATTTTAAATCTCATTTAAATATAAGAAAATATTATGATACATGGTCATAAATGCAATTTGATGGAAATTAATATGAAAGAATTAGGAAAAAAATTTCTCTTCCCTCTCCCAAGTCAATGGCTCTGTGGCTTTTTGGTGGCAAGGTAAAAAGAAGGTACAGATTTGTCTAGCATGTTAGATATTAAGATATAAAGTAAATTTGGAAAAGTTAAATCAAAGTTCCCATAGGAAGGGAATGAAGCAAAAAGAGATCATTTCAAGCAAGAATCATATATTTCCTGGAATAGTCTCAAAAAAAAGAAATAGAATAGAAATCTATCTTACAAACTAAATGGAACATCTGTTCAGTTCTGTCGCTCAGTCGTGTCCGACTCTTTGCGACCCCATGGACTGCATGCAGCACGCCAGGCTTCCCTGTCCATCACCAACTCCTGAAGCCTGCTCAAGCTCATGTCCACTGTGTTGGTGATACCATCCAACCTTCTCATCCTCTGTTGTCCCCTTCTCCTCCTGCCTTCAAACTTTCCCAGCATCAGGGTCCTTTCCAAAGAGTCAGTTCTTCACATCAGGTGGCCAGAGTATTAGAGTTTCAGCTTCAGCACTAGTCCTTCCACTGAATATTCAGGACTGATTTCCTTTAGGACTGACTGGTTGGATCTCCTTGCTGTCCAAGGGACTCTCAAGAGTCTTCTCCAATACCACAGTTCAAAAGCATCAGTTCTTCGGCACTCCGTTTTCTTTATAGTCCAACTCTCACATCCATACATAACTACAGGAAAAAGCATAGCTTTGACTAGATGAAACTTTTTTGGTAATGTCTTTGCTTTTTAATATGGTGTCTAGATTGGTCATAGCTTTTCTTCCAAGGAGCAAGGGTCTTTTAACTTCACGGCTGCAGTCATCATCTGCAGTGATTCTGGAATCCGCCAAAATAAAGTCTGTCACTGTTTCCATTGTTTCCCCATCTATTTGCCATGAAGTGATGGGACTGGATGCCATGATCTTAGTTTTCTGAATGTTGAGTTTTAAGCCAACTTTTCACTCTCCTCTTTCACTTTTATCAAGAGGCTTTTAGTTCTTCTTCAGTTTCTGCCGTAAGGGTGTTGTTATCTGCATATCTGAGGTTATTGATATTTCTCCTGGCAATCTTGAATACAGCTTGTGCTTCATCCAGTCCAGCATTTCACATGATATTCTCTGTATATAAGTTAAGTAAGCAAGGTGACAATATACAGCCTTGACATACTCCTTTCCCAATTTGGAACCAGTCTGGTTCCATGTCCAGATCTAACTGTTGCTTCTTGACCTGCATACAGATTTCTCAGGAGGCAGGTCAGGTGGTCTGGTATTCCCATCTCTTTCAGAATTTTCCACAGTTTATTGTGATCCACACAGTCAAAGGCTTTGACATAGTCAATAAAGCAAAAGTAGATGTTTTTCTGGAACTCTCTTGCTTTTTCAATGATCCAATGGATGTTGGCAATTTGATCTCTTCCCCTGACTTTTCTAAATCCAGCTTGAACATCTGGATGTTCACAGTTCACAAACATACTGTCGAAGCCTGGCCTGGAGAATTTTGAGCATTACTTTCCTAGCATGTGAGACGAATGCAATTCTGCAATAGTTTGAACATTCTTTGGCATTGCCTTTCTTTGGGATTGGAATGAAAACTGACCTTTTCCAGTCCTGTGGCCACTGTTGAGTTTTCCAGATTTTCTGGCATATTGAGTGCAGCGCTTACACAGCATTATCTTTCAGGATTTGAAATAGCTCCACTGGAATTCCATCACCTCCACTAGCTTTGTTCGTAGTGATGCTTCTTAAGGCCCACTGGACTTCACATTCCAAGATGTCTGATTCTAGGTGAGTAATCACGCCATTGAGATTATCTGAGTCATGAAGTTTTTTTTTTTGTTTGTTTGTTTTTTTTTTTTTTTGTATAGCTCTATGTGTTCTTGCTACCTCTTCTTAATATCTTCTGCTTCAGTTTGGTCCATACCATTTCTGTCCTTTATTGTGCTCATCTTTTCATGAAATGTCCCCTTGGTATCTCTAATTTTCTTGAGGAGCTCTCTAGTCTTTCCCATTCTATTGTTTTCCTCTATTTCTTTGCATTAATCTCTGAGGAAGGCTTTCTTATCTCTCCTTGCTGTTCTTTGGAACTCTGCATTCAAATGGGTATATCTTTCCTTTTCTCCTTCAGCTTCAAACATCTATAATTCTTTTACAAATATATGGCAATATGGCATTATGGAAAATATGGTAGGTCAACCCAGCCACGTAAACACTGAATAAGAATTAGGGCTGATGACAGTGATATTTTCCTTTGGCTTATCACACAGGTTCAAAAATACCCAATTTATCTCGAGACATTCTAATTTAGCAAAACTGTTAAGACTTGGTAAAGTGAGTGGTTGGAGATGAGAAGTATGCAGCCAATTAAAAAAATCATTGAATGTTTTTAATCTATTGGCCTCTTCTGTTTTCTGTAATTCAGTTCAGATTCAGCACCTCATTGAAGAGCATCACATCCAAACTCAATTTTTTCTCTAAAACCTGCTCATATGCCACCTACTTCAGAAATGGCTCCTCGGGTTCCTTCCTAGAACCACTCTTCTCTTCTCCTAAACTGCCATACAGAACATGCATCAGGAATTCTATATTTTCCCCTCTGAATTGCAATTATTTCTGGGCATTAGTTTGTCTGTTAGCCTAGAAGCTCTTCAAGGAGCAAAGCACATGTTTTATTCACATTCAATCCTCTATTGGGCACGGCACTCGGACAGTGCTTCTTTGAACACCAAAAGCAAAAAGTGTTATTTTCCTTTCACTTATTTTTCACATCCATGTCCTTTTCTAGATTAGATCTTTGTAAGGCATTTTGTTGTGTTAAAGAGAAAATGTTTAAATTCTGATAGATAAGTGAGATAAATGACAAGTCCAAGAGTAAACAGCAAACATTCTTTTCTGCTGAAGTATCTGTTGTATATTTCAGTTATTTGAATTTTCAGGTCCATTCACTTTCATGATTGACAGATTTTTTTTTAAAAAGTAAAAATGGTAATTGTTTTCCCTCATGAAATATTACTACCACGTACTTGTCACTAGATGATGTAGCCAAGAAGTCAGATTGCAGAGAAAAAATACTCATTGCTTTAAATCATAAAGTGCAGGTGTAGAGTAGATATTATCCAAATATTATTTAGTTCCTTTTCTTTTATATTACACATAGTGGAAAATGTTTGACCAGTTTCAGAAAAGCAATAAGAACTGCAATTCCTCTGCAGAGTTTTGAAATCCTTTTGACTCTAAAACGTAATTTTAATTACAGTCTTTAACTTATTAAAGTATTGAGTTTCTGAACAACAATTAAGTTCCTACTAAAATGAGAGAGTGTACAAACAGTATAGTGCTGCAGATGCATGGAAGGTGATGATTCTCAGTTGCTAAGTCATACCCAACTCTTTGCAAGCCCTTGGACTGCAGCGTGCCAGGCTCCTCTGTTCTCCACTATCACCTGGAGTTTGCTATTTGCCCTATGTGTCCTATGCTCTTCCCAGTAGCATATTGGACATCTAACCTGTTGGTGGTGAGGCAGGGACTCATTTTCTAGTGTCATATCTTTTTGCCTTTTCATACTGTTCATGGGGTTCTCATGGCAAGAATACTGGAATGGATTGCCATTTCCTCCTCCAGTGGACCATGTGTTGTCAGAATTATTCACTATGACCTGTCCATCTTGGGTGGCCCTGCATGGCCTGGCTCAGCTTTACTGAGTTATGCAAGTCCCTTTGCCATGAAAAGGTTGTGATCCATGAAGCAGGATTCATGGAAGTTTAAGACTGATTTTTCTCCCAAACTCTTTCAATTTAATATCAGTGGTAAGGGGTTTGAGAAAAGTACATTACATCTGCTTTACAACATGCAGTAAGATTTAGGTCACAAAAGAGCAGCGAGTTTCAAACAGAAAATAAGTTCATCTGCAGGAAAGACTGGCTCCATAGCACGTTAGAGTTGCTGGGATTCTAGACTCTCTTGGATATTTCATGATAGAGCAACAACTTCAATACATTGGGATTTGAGTGTAAAGGGAACATCAGTCAAATTCTCTTTCTTTCATACATCTTGTCCCCATTTTCTCCTTTCTATTTTCCCTGTTTCCTTCCTAGTGTACCAACTTGTCATCATATCTCCTCCCATCAATAACCCCTATATTTTAGATAAATTTTCTCATACTTTCAAAGTTTTAGAATTCAGAGTCATGCTCATGTCTTTTGCTAAGAATTCTGAATGTCTTCAGTTTAACCTTTAAATCCTCTTTTGGTAATATCTTTGGACAAAATGCCTTTAATGTAGAATTTATACATGCAACTAAAATGCCAATGGAGGGACTTTCCAAGAAATGCTTGAACCTTCTGAAATTACATACAAAATTTGTATGAATTTTTCTGCGATTAGTGTCCACGGCTTTTGTAAAATGCTCAAAGGGAGTCCTTGTTCTACTGCACTGGAAATTCTATTGCTTCTAGACCATTGAGAATAATGGTCTAATAATGTTTTAATGCTGTGAGAATATCTTTTTTAATGCTGTGAAAAAGCAGCATTTAAGGTTTGCAATTTTCCTGAAGGTATTAAGTTGGTGACCCAAAACAAGGACCGTAGAATCACTCCTTTTATAAAGCTTTCACTACTGAATAACTCCCTATCCCTTACCAGAATTTCAGCATTGAGTGAAAAGTCTAACTTCCCCAAATTGTTATGCTTTCTGTACCTCCTTTGTCTTTCTCAGGCTTAAGAGGACCTTCTGTTGACTTAAATCAGAGTCACACTCAGAGCTGTGATCATTGCTGACTCGACACTGCCCCTTGTGAGTTGCCAGGACAGTTGTAAACTTCTAGGGCTGGAAGAGGTAAGGTTCATGGTGATTCATGTGTGTAGGTGACAGAGAGAGATAGAGAAGAACAGAGACATACAGAGAGAGAGGGAGACAAAGAGAGATATAGTCTCAAACGGTATTCTCATAAGACTTCTCAAACAGGGGACCATGCAAATAAGCATAACTGAGTGAGAGATCTAGTGGGGCCACTGGTAAACAAGAGGGAGGTCTAGCAGCTGCTTCTTCATTTCCACTGATCTCAATGACTGGACAAGAGATTAATGTCAAGTTACATAATTTCTGTTAAAAGAGAATGAGAGTATGAAATTTTTGTGAAATTTTCTAAGATGTGTGCTTGACAACTAATTAGAAACATTTAAAAGAGCAAAGATAAGATATACCTTAGCTAATACAAACTCTACAGGCCCAAGTTTATGAAATTTGAGGTACAGTTAATCCTTTCAATTGTTTTCTTCAACCATACTTGTAGTAAATTAGGCTATTTAATATCCCCAGCAAACACCTTGAGATTCTCTATTTTGTGGCTTATTCTCATAAAGTTTCCTCAGTTAATAATTCATTATCTTCCCTTGCCCATATCTTTACCAAGCCCAAGTAATTTATCTTCATGAGGGAAATTTTCCTTCTAGAACCAATAAATATGCTGTTTTTTTACCACATCCATGACAAATTGTCATATATTTGCCAATAAGTTTTTTTTTTAATGTGGCTGTTATTTTTCCATGTTCATGTGTTTGTCTCATCTCTCTTCATTATTCATTTCTTCACCCTACAAACACCTGTTCCCTACTTTGTATTATTGTATTTGGCACTGAAGATGAAACAGGGAATCATATGCTTTCTGCTCTTCCAGAACTCATCATAAATGTATGTCTAATATCCTGATATTTCATCAGAGAATTATTATAAACTATGGGGAGAGTGAAATTCTCAGGCTTTTTGTACTGGCCTATATTACTGACTGACTGGTTGTGTCTCCTCAAAGTTCCTATGTTGAAGCTCTAACCCCAATATAATGGTATTAGGAGGTAGGGCCTTAGGAAAGTCATTAGGTTGTGATGAGGACATGACCTCTCTGGTCTATGATATTTTGTTATAAGAGCCTGGGTTAATTAAGACAAATGGTATGTAGAGATTAATTTTTTATACATGATGAATACTCAGAAATATTTATCATTTGGCGACTCTTTTTCACATGTAATCATTATAACTTATTAACAATATATTTTTGCATTTCACAATATAAATGTTATTGCCACTGGGTTATCTGTGTAGGGAACCGGGGACCAGCGACGATTTGTTCATTTGCCTACATTGCACCATCCATGTAGAATATTCTTAGTGATTCAAAAGAAGCACATAGTTCTGCTGTGAAGTCGATTTTCAATCATTTTTTATTTGCATTTATTTGCGAGAGCTCTTGCAATGCCTTTCATAGTTTGTCATTTGTGAAAGAACCCTTTGTTAGCCTAAAATGTAGCTGTAACAATTATTTCAAAAAAGAAAAAAACCCTCAACACAAGGCTGTTAAACCTTATTTGATTACCTCAAAAATTTTCCCAAAGAGTGAATATGGACTGAAATCCACTTTTCAAAAAAAAAAGATTAACCATTGTTTCTTATAATCTTAGTCAGTGAGAGTCGAACAATAGCATCTCCATTTGAAAGGGACTTTTGCTACAAGGTTGAAATTAACTTTAACTTCTTTTTAAATGGTTCAAAAATAACCCAGCATAGTGGTTATCTTAGAGGTGAGAATTATCTGTTTTATTAGCTCTCTTAGGCTGTATTTCACAGAAAATTCTCATGACTCACTAATGTATTTCAAACCATTGTTTGGAAAGCACTGGATAAGAATTGCAATGATAACAGCTAAAATATACAAGGACATTGAAAACTGAGGTCCTCATTATTGTAGCATGTTGGTTATCTGTATCTCATTCAAATAGCATATTTTAAAAGTGCCACATTGACATCCAAACAAGAAAGAACAATTTGAAGAGTTTCAGACATTACATACTGTTTAAACCTATTGTGGTAATGTTTTATATTCACAGACATTGAAAAGATAACCTAAGGAACAGGAAAGAGATAAAAGTGCACATAAAGGTAGTCAGTGCTTAATAGGTATATATCTTAGGGCAATGACCTGAGTTGAAATAATAAAAACCTGTGTGTGTGTGTGTGTCTGTGTGTGTGTGTGTGTGTGTTTTGTCACTCAGTCACGTCTGACTCTTTGTGACCACATGGATTGCAGCCCACCAGGCTCCTCTGTCCATGGGGATTCTCTAGGCAAGATTACTGGAGTGGATTGCCATACCCTCCTCTAGGGGATCTTCCCAACCCAGGGATTGAACCTAGGTCTCCAACCCAGGTCTCCCACATTGCAGGCAGATTTTTTATCATCTGGGTCACCAGGGAAGTCCAAAAACCTACCTAGATCATCTGAATTTCTTTCTGACTGTTTAGAGGTTAGCTAGGTAATAAAGAGGAAAGAACAAAACTTCCAGTGTCCAATCAAGAAGCATAACTTGGAGCAGTAGGTGTTGAGTCTGAAGACTGGTGTCCTAGAACAATAGAGAAAGAAGAAACCAGACTGGACAAGAAGGAAATGGATCCTCATTGCTCTGAATCCTATCTCTTTTACAAGTTATGGATACCAAGGAAGATAAATCTGTGAATGTTCAGAAATTAAATAGGTAACACATCAGAGTCACTAGGGTCAATCTCTAGAGTGGACCCATATGGGTTTCTAGCACTGTTGCATAGGATATTAGTTTTGTCCATGGGCATAGGGCTTCCCTGGTAATCCAGAAGGTAAAGAATATGCCGGCAGTATGGCAGACCCGGGTTTGATCCCTAAGTGAAGATGATCCCCTGGAGAGGGGAATGGTTACCCACTCCAGTATTCTTGCCTGGAGAGTTCCAAGGACAGAGGAGCCTGGCAGTCTACAGTCCTTGGGGTCGCAAAGAGCTGCAACATGACACTAACATCGCTTCCTTGGGCTCCCCAGATGGTGCTATGGTAAACAACTTGCAGGCCGATGCAGGAGACTTTAGTGAAGTAGGTTCTTTTCCTGAATCAGGAAGGTCCCCTGGAGGAAGTCATAGCAACCTGGCCTATTGGGCAACAGTGCATAGGGTTGCAATGAGTCAGACAAGACTGAAGTGACTTAGCACACATAGCACTTCTTTGTAACTCATTTCATCACCTGTAAATGGGAGAATAATGGTACCTGCCACATAACACTAGGGGTATTAAACAAAATACTGAAGAGTTGAACACAATGCCTGGCATTTTCCAAGCCCTCATGGAACCCAATCATAATGCCCAATTATATTACTAATTAAATATATACAAAGGATTTTATTTATCTTTTGATAGTCAGTAAACCCCCAATTTTTTTTTTTTCTGAAGCAAAATCTCTTCCTACTATCATCTATATGGATAACGCCATCTATATGGAGGGCCTGGGTTTATCAGAAGGTGGGAGAGTGGCATGAAACAGATTCTCTCTCACAGTTCTAAGAGGAAACCACCCTGCTGATAGACCAACCTGCTTCCAGAACGACAAGACAATAAATCTCTATTGTTTAAGCTACCCAGTTCGTGAAAGTTTGGAATGTCATTATGGCAGCTCTAGCAAACTTATGCATCATCTGTTCCACAATAAAAGTTGTGTTTTAAATTCTGGAGTAAGTAAACAAATCCTGCTACTAGACATTTAGAGCCAGGAGACTAAGTCATGCCAGTCTTACATCAGTTTTTTCATCTGCCATTCAGCGATGTACTCCCTGTTCTTTCAACCAATGCTTATTGAGTAATATCTTCATCCATATTCTTTATATTGTATCATAGAAAGTATGATAAATACCACTGAGCAGGAAATGCCAACCTCAGATTTTCATATGTGGTAATTCTTAGGGAGACACGGAGCAATTACCTGAAACTAATTTATTTTCCTAAATGAAATTTCATATATTCCACCAAAGGAAAACAAATTTGAAAGGTAATAATTTCACTTTTAACTACTCATTGAGGGACAAGAAGACCAAAAAGGCCAGATAGGCTGCTGCTGCTGCTAAGTCACTTCAGTTGTGTCCGACTCTGTGCGACCCCAAAGTTGGCAGCCCACCAGGATACCCCATCCCTGGGATTCTCCAGGCAAGAACACTGGAGTGGGTTGCCATTTCCTTTTCCAGTGCATGAAAGTGAAAAGTGACAGTGAAGTCGCTCAGTCGTGTCCGACTCTTTGCGACCCCGTGGACTGCAGCCTCCCAGGCTCCTCCGTCCATGGGATTTTCCAGGCAAGAGTACTGGAGTGGGGTGCCATTGCCTTCTCCGCCAGATAGGCTATGTTAACTTAAATCACAAAATAAAGTAGATACCTGTGAGAGAGAAAATAGAAAATACAGTTTCTGATTATTTCAGAGTACATGGGAAAATGAAGAGAAGAGAGAATGAAGAAAGGTTTTATTTACTTATTTTTGCTTTGTTTTGTCCAGATTTTTTCTGAATAACTCCTGGATGTATAAGAAACAGCGATAGTAAAAGAGATATCAAACTTTTATGGAATTATCCTGTGAGTTAAGAATAACATACTCCTTTTGTCTCCTATAGCGGGTAAATATTTAAGTCCTCCTAAATCAATTCAGTCCTATTCTCAATCTTTGTGACTCTGTGGACCATAGCTTGCCAGGCTCCTCTGTCCATGGGATTCTCCAGGCAAGAATATTGGAGTGGATGGCCATGCCCTCCTCCAGGGGATCTTCCCAAACAAGGATTGAACCTGAGTCTCTTATGTCTCCTGCATTGGCAGGTGGGTTCTTTACCATTAGCGCCACCCAGGGAGCCCCATTGTTCAGGTATGATGTTCTTATTCACATGACCCTTGAGTCTATAGTAATGTGAAATATGTTTAATTTTCATAGGAACTGAACACATGTATCCAGATGTCAGTGTCAAGGAAACTACTCTGAGTTAAATTCTACAAGTCAGAATTAGAAAACTGTAATTGAATAGAAGCTTGGACATAATTAATTCTTAAGCTGTAAAATTTTTCACTTTCCATTTCAAAGATTGTCACTAAAATAGTTTTTGTCTTTTCTTGCTAATCCAACAATTTCATACTGACAGCCTGTCATCATGAGAATTTACTATCACATTACAGCTTTACACACTTTAATACAAATATTTCCAAGCCAAAATTAGATACACTGACAAGAAATATGGCTTTTAATGATTTACGTTTCTGCTTTGGAAAAAGAACAGTTCTCTTAAATATATCATACTGTCAAGTGGCTCCTGAACTTTTTGTTGAAGCATTCAAATGGACTGCTTTATGATTTCTGATCAATAAAAATAGTTCTTTGACATTTTTATATCACTCTCCCCACAAAAATGAAAGAAAATACTACAACATTTGGTCATAGCAATTAACAGTATGTGAATTGGAAACTGGTAGCCCAGGGTGTAAATCTTGGATTTTCTGTTAACAAGCTCTGTGGTTTAGGTCCATGGTTTACCTTCTTATACTTTAGCTGTTTCAGCTATAAAATGGGATCCTGGAAGAGTTTTAAAAAGAATAAATAATACAAGCCATGGGAAACTAAGATGAAGAGTTCAATAATTGTTGAACTTTGGGTTCAATAATTGAAAATATGAGTTGAAAATATGGGTTCAGTAATTGTTATTTGAGGTTATGATCATTGCTTATTGAGTACTACTGAAGAGCCAGGTACTGGGCTAGACTGTGAGGCTATAAAGATGAAGAATTCACACTTCTCTTGAGACCCTCACAAATTATGTTGTGAAGCACAAAAAGGTGGCATACGTGAAACATCAAAAACTAGGAAACTCAACATAAACGAAAAAATTATTTGTCAGTACCAGTGATTGCCAATGCCCTCAGAAATAACTTAATGCCCAAATGTGGGTCATCAACTCACTTATGGTAGCCTGGATGGGAGGGGAGTTTGGAGGAGAATGGATACATGGCTGAGTCCCTTTGTTGTTCACCTGAAATTACCATAACAATTATTAAAATTACCACAACAATTGTTAATCAGCTATACTCCAGTATAAAATAAAAAGATTTTTACAAATGTATGGCTTTTGTGTAAAAAAAACATACTGCCAATAGTTTAATTTTAAATGCATTGAGCTCTTGCTCATTAATTCAATAGTGTATTCAATTCATGCACTTAGCAAACATTTACAAGTGTCCACTCTATTCTGGGCACTCACTTTCTGGCCTGTATGTTTTTATAGCAGCCTCATGTTTTTTCTTTTGGAGCACATAGTCACATATTTCTTCCCTTTTAATGTCAGTTTACTCCTTACTTCATGTTTGACTTTCTGGGGAGGGTTTATGAGGCATTCTGAACAGAATGGTCTGTCGGTAACTTACAAATATTTTTCAAAAGATTAAGCTTCCCTAAGTCATCAAAGCACCAGTTCTAACTGAAGAGGCTGCCATGAAAATGAATATAGGACATGGTTTTGGCTAGGCTTGGGAAAACAACCACTTGAGAGCCTAGATTTTGGCAAATAATAACATCAAAATCTATTGGAATTGCTCTCAAATATTTCATACACATGGTAAGACCCATCATCCACCGAAATTGGTTTGATTTACAGCTCAAGATAACAGAGTTTCTCATGTTTAAATGCTAAAACACCTTATTTAAAATTTTAATTCATTACTAATCAATTTTTTTAATGCTCCACTAAAGAAAATTTCTTTCCAATTTCCACAAGTGTGAGTAACACAACCATATTATCTTTCCAACTGGCTGACTGTACAATATTGTGAAAGTTAAAGTATAATGGAAAGGTTTAATGCTACCATTGAAATGAGAAATTATATGTTCGTATTATTTGTATGAATGTATAATTTGTACGAACATATCTTTAACTCAAAAATTTTATTTTTTTAAAAGTAAATGCAAACATCAAATGAGTTAAAGTAGATTTTATAATTTACTGTTTTTAAATAATATTAAAATGTAAATATAGATGAGATCTTTTTAGCATGACCCTGGAATAATAATAATAATAATAGAATATTTCAATATTCGTGACTTTCAGCATTTAGAAAGTCCCTACTTGCCAAGGTGCTTAAGAATATGGAAGGAAAATAGCATAATTTAGGAAAACTACATTAAAAGTTAATAATTGAAAACCTTTTCACTTTTATAGGATCTATGGGTTAGAAAAACTCTATTCTTGGCTTCATTTATTGTTTCTGTGGGTTGCTGATAGGATAAACTATAATGAAGGGGAACATCCAAGAATTCATTTTATTGTGGACAACTCTAATGGTCCCAAGATTTTTCCTTCTGCTGAGCAGAAACTTATCTGTAGATTCCATTCATTAAATTTTAGTCTTCATTTTGATGCTGAAGGAAAGAATCCTATTTTCCTGGTGCTTCTTAGTCCTTTAGCCAATGGAAGGCAGATACTTAGTCCCATTTTTCTCCTTATAAGCATAAACGCTCAATTTCATCAACTTTTCTTTGTTAAACATGGTTCTGACTCATTATCTAGGTGCATCTCCTCTGAATATGGCCTACTTTGATTTTTCTCAAAATTTTTTCATAATATGGCTCATCAGTATAATTTATCAAGGTTTATTTCCTATAGTTTTCATTATGAAAGAGGGGGCTTTGGTTGTTCATGTAAAGAAAAACATTTTTAATGTTAAATTTATTAAATGTTAATATTTTATATTAAAATATAAATTATTTGTTAAAATATTTAAAATGAGATAGTATACATACAGAAAGTTCTCTGGCTGTTCTAACAGGCTCTCATCCTCACCCTATCCTGTCACTATCTTTCATGTAAATGATGCTAAGACTTGAATACATTTCTCTGAATGTAATTTGACCAGCAAAGAACTGAGCAGAACTGACAACTACTTCCTTCTGTACCCAACTTCTCTCCATATCCTCTGGCACTATTCCTGTCCATGTCACAGTTCTCTCTCTGGACAACCTGCACAAGCTCTTATCTGGTCATCTCTTCCCCTCATGGTGGCGGTGGTGGTTTAGTCGCTAAGTCATGTCTGACCCTTGTGACCCCATGGACTATAGCTCCCCAGTCTCCTCTGTCTATGGGATTTCCCAGGCAAGAATGCTGGAGAGGGTTGCCATTTCCTATTCCAGGGGATCTTCCCAAGCCAGGAATCGAATTCACATCTCCTGCATCTCCTGCATTGGCAGGAGGGTTCTTTAGCACTAGTGCCACCTGGGAGGCCCCCTTCCCTTCATACATGCCTACAATTTGTTCCCCACTAGGTAGCCAAAGGACTCTTTTGAAAGCATAAAATAGATAAAGTCATCATCTGTTCAAAACACTCAAGAGACTTTCCCTTTTAATAGAAGGATATCTAACTCATTGCTCTCTGTTGTCTACATAACCTCAACTAGGAAATGGCAACCCACTCCAGTGTTCTTGCCTGGAGAATCCCAGGGACGGGGGAGCCTGTTGGGCTGCCGTCTATGGGGTCGCACAGAGTCAGACACAACTGACGCAACTTAGCAGCAGCAGCAGCAGCAGCAGCAGCTCAATCTCTGCCCACCACTTACAGTGCTCTGGTCTAGTTATATTTTTCTCATGTCTCAAAGAGGCCAAGCTGATTCTCCCTCAGTGCATTTGCACTGCCTGTTCTCACATGGAATCTCTTTCACCACAAATTTGTATTGTTACCTCCTTGCCATTCAGGTCTTAGTTTACATGCGCCCTCCTCAGGAGGCCTTCCTTGGCCACTAAACACAGTTTAGCTTCCCTCATTACTCTCTATCATGTCACCCACCCTATGTTAATGCTATAAATCTTGCCACCATTTCCATAGTATTATTTGTTTGTTTACTGTCTATTTCTCTATGACTAAGACCCATGATAGAAGGAATCTTGGCTTCCCAGGTGGCAGTAGTGGTAAAAAGCCCGCCTGGCAATGCAGGAGACCCAAGAGACACGGGTTCAATCCCTGTGTCGGGAAGATCCCCTGAAGAAGGAAATGCCAACCCACTTCAGTATTCTTTCCTGGAGAATGGACAAGGCTCCATGCACAGAGGAGCCTGGTGGGCTACAGTCCATGGAGTCACAAAGAGTCAGACACAACTGAAGTGACTTAGCACACATATGTAGCACAAAACAGGAATCTTAATCATTTTATTCCAAGCAATTCTTGGTACATAAGCATTGTTGAAGGGATGCATGTATGACTAAAGGATAGCAGATTTATGGCTGTGGATAAATCAAGTGTTTAAGATCTAAGAGTCTGAGCCTGGGTTTGAATTGCTGATCCACACTTATTAGAGGTGAGACACAGAATAAACAACTTAACATTTCTGTGTCTGAAGTTATATATCCAAAAAATTGAAGATAAAAATGCTTTTTTCCTAAGTTTATTGCAAGGATTAAATAAACTGACTTTGTGTGAAATGCATATATAACTACTGTATACATTTAATAATTAATAGCAATGCAGCCTAATTTTTAGTGTTTGACAGCTATGCTGTTGTTCAGGTTATATTTGAAATATAATATAAAATTCTATGAGTCTTTTTTTGGTGTTGTTGTTGTCCAGTCACTCAGTCGTGTCTGACTCTTTGAGACCCCATGGACTGTAGCCTACCAGGCTCCTCTGTTCATGGGATTTCCTAGATTGCCATTTCCTCCTCCAGGGGATCTTCCCAACCCAGGGATCAAAACTGTGTCTCTTTCATTGGCAGGAATATTCTTTATCATTGAGCCACTGTGTACTGCTGTGTAATAACATCTCTACCTTTCTGGGCTCATGAGGTTGCCTTTTGGGGGCCAATATAGGAGATCAGTCCTGGGTGTTCTTTGGAAGAAATGATGCTAAAGCTGAAGCTCCAGTATTTTGGCCACCTCATGTGAAGAGTTGACTCATTGGAAAAGGCTCTGATGCTGGGAGGGATTGGGGGCAGGAGGAGAAGGGGACGACAGAGGATGAGATGGCTGGATGGCATCACTGACTCGATGCATGCGAGTCTGAGTGAACTCTGGGAGTTGGTGATGGACAGGAAGGCCTGGCGTGCTGCGATTCATGGGGTTGCAGAGTCAGACGCTACTGAGTGACTGAACTGAAATGACTGAACTGATAAGATTTTATATGGATTGGCTTTATTTTGTCTTATTATGTTACCTGAACCTGTTGAATGGAGAAGGAAATAGCAACCTACTCTGGTATTCTTGCCTGGAAAATTCTGTGGACAAAGGAGCCTCTGAGGTTCTGGTCTATGAGGATGCTAGGAGTTGGACATGACTGAAACCTGTTGAAAATGCTGATGAATGACTTCAATTTTGTTATTCATTAAATATCATTTTGGATATTTTGAACCAGGGCCTTCATCTAAAATCCAAGATACTCAACACCCTTTTGCAGTTTTCTTTCTCTTATCCCTAGCAGAGGCCTGTGAATGCCCCACCTGGGTCTGCAAAGTATGTACCATGTTGGAGGAAGGACAAGGGCTATAGGGAATTGGGCCAGAAGCAGACAAATGAAGCAATAAGGACCCCTCAGCTGGCAAGGATCAGGCTTATGGGAAAGAGATGTGGAAAAACGGAACATAGTTACTTAGCAAACTTGTTTTTTAATGTCTCATTTTGAAATATTTGTAAATTCATAGGAACTTGCAAAGATAGTGCAAAGAGTATCTTCCTCCAGCTTTCCTCTTAATAAGGACTTTCACAGAGCAAATTTGTTTAACTGTGATGAAGTTTATTTGCTGGTTATTTTTCTTTTTATGGATCATATCTAAGAACTTGTAGGTTTTAAAGATTTTCTCCAATGCTGACTCCTAAGAATTTCATGTTTTACTTTTAAATCTATAGTCTATTTTAAATTAATTTTTAAAGATGTAAAGTTTATGCTGAGGTTCTTTCTCCTTGCCTTTTTTTTTTTTGCTTTTGCTTATTGTTGTGTGATTTCTCCAATATATTTGAAGAGATGATTCTTTCTCTGTAAAAATTGCTTTTGCCCTTTTGTGAAAAATCACTTGAGTATAGGTCTATTTTGGGGTTCTTTATTCTGTTACATTGATTTGTGTGTCTATCTTTCTGCCTGTACCACGGAGTCTTGATTACTGCTGCTATAAATCTTGATGTCAGGTAGAAAGATTGCAGCTACTTTACTCTTCTTTTGCAAAATTATCTTAGCCATTGTAGTTTCTTTAGTTTCCTATATAAACTTTAGAATGATCTTGCCTATGTATACAAATATCTTGCTGGTATTTTGATAGAAATTGTGTTAAGCCTATATACCAATTTGGAAAGAATTGACATTTTTGCTATGTTGAGTCCTCCCAGTTTACATGTTTCTCCATTTGTTTAGATCTTAGTTTATTTTATCAGCATTTCTTTAGTTGTAGAGCCAAGTGGCACAGGGTGCCCAGGTTCCCTGTGATATCTCCACTGTCACTGTTTGAGTTGGGGATTTCTGCTGGGCCTTCTGTAACATCACCCTGGTGTGTTGGGGTGACTTGTTACAGCCAGGTGAGTAGAAGTCTAGACTGTCCACTAGTCCTTTGCTGTCAGAGTTGGGAATAGGGTCATAGTGGTTTTGGTGATGTTTGGCTAGAGTAGAACTATTATCTGAAATCCTGTTTTGCTTGGGTGCCCTGTCCTGATCCTTTGGCTAAAAGGAGCTAGCTTTGCTTTGGGCTTCTTTTGTTTGCACCTATTGGTGGTTCCAAGTTCCTGGGTTCCTCACTTGCCTGTGGTCCTGGGTTGCTTTCTACTCTACATCTATTAGAACATCTTACTTTTGTTTTATATATATATATAAAATCTTCCAGAGTTTTTAGCTATACCTAGCAGGAGGAATAGGGGAAAGTACAGGTAATCCATCTCTCTGGAAACAGAACTTAAAAATTATAGAACAAATATTACCTCTCTGCCATATGGACTTCTGTCCTCTGCTTTCTTAGATTATTAGAAAAGGCTGGCATTAACCCCACTGCACTTCTGAGAAAGTGGGACAAGAAAGCACCCTGTCTAGTTGCATCTGGTCAGTTTGTGTGTGTTCTTAAAACATGCACAGTTTTAAAGACTAAACTTTCTTCATGTGAATACAGTAGTCATTGTTATTAAAAATCATGTAAATGCTTGGGTTATACTGAATCCAGGTAGAAGTTAGAAAATATGCTAAGTTTGGTTTTATTGTCCATTTAGCAATATTGCATGAAGATATGCCAATTGAAGACATGTTCCTGAGTTCTGACAGAATATTTAAGAGTCCTGGTTCTCCTAATGTCTTGCTATTTTTCTTAGAACTAAGGCACTTGATTTTTCTGGATGTTAGCTTACAAACCTGCTCATGAGAGAGCTGATATGATATGTATATATATGTGTGTGTGTTTGTATGTGTATGTATATACTTGTGGCTGATGGGCGTGTTGTAAAGCAAAAACCAACACAATATTGTGAAGCAATTATCCTCTCCAATTAAAAATTTAAAAAGGAGGACCATCAAAAAAAGAGTGGTGATAACACCTTCTTCACTTATTTCTCAAGGTTATTATAAAGATCTAACAAGATAACATATATGCAAATATTTTATAAATTGTTAAGCTATTTATAAATATAAAATGTTATTTTCATCTTCATCATTACTACTAAAATGGCTGTAAATAGTCTCTTTATCCAGAAGAATGGAAAGCAATAAAAAGTATGCTTTAGGAAGGAAATATCAGCAATCACAAGTATAGGCAATGTACATATAATATATTCAATAAATTTGAGTTTATTTTGTAAGAATATGATATATACACAAAGATATGATAAAGAATTACATGTAATTATATAAAACAAGGAAATTAGTTATGGGATTAATTTTCCTGGAAATATAAAAATTAGATTTTTTGCCCAATGGAGTTTAAAGACACACCATGAAGAAGGAAAATTTTTCACTTTAATCCCCATTTCATCCCAACATAAGTCATCTATTCCTATGAGGCCAGTCTTTTTAAAAATACACTGTGCTTCCCACTCCGTTATTCCCCTTCATTCCCTCCTACCCATTCTTCAGGATGCTACCAATATCCTCACCTCCTTCATGAACTTTCGCTGACAATTCCAGCCCACTCTACTCATCCTTTTCTGAAATCTTATTGCTCTCATAGCCAGTATCACAAATTCAGACATTTAATTATATATTGTCTTGCATTATTTTCTAATTGTGTCATGAGTATTTTTCTCCTATGCTAGCTTGTAACTTCTCAGCAAAGGACCAAGTCTCATGTATTTCTGTTTCTCCTTCAGCATTTAAAAAATACGGCATATAACAGGTGCTCAAGGAATAATTGTTAATTGACTAAATGACTTTTCTAGGCACATTATAAATCTTTATCTATATGATATTAAAGAAATACAGAGAACAAGACCACCGATGCCATATTATGACCCCAAATGATGAAGTCATTCAATATATCTGGACTCTGACAGCTACTGAGGTATCTTGTTGATAGAGTAAACAATACTAGAGAATTAAAGGGCCATCCAAAATAGCTCCCATATGTTCGAACTTGAGAGAGTTATCACAATCTACTGAGTAGACTAGTTCAAGAAAAATATTTGAATTCTGTCCCACCATTTACTTATGTTAGCATCAACCTTTCAATATCTATTGCCTCAAAGTAAATCAAGAAGACCAGAAAGGTTAATTTGTAGTGGAGTATTATCCTGTTTCACACATGGATTGAATTTCCGGGAAATAAGACAAAAGAATTTTATTAGGAAGTTTCTGATTCTTGGAAATATCTGTAATGTTCTTTTATTTCATTTTAAGCAAAAAAAATGCACATCTTTGAGGAAGTTACTACTGGGATCTTGGAAATCATTTAATCTAGCCTTCTCACTTATAGACCAGAAGCCCTGGAATTAACACAACAATGTTTAATGCCACAAGGTCCTTTTATCAGTTCATAAAACACTCAAAATACATTATTATTTACTAATTTATTGTTTTATCTACTAGATTTTCAGTAAGCACCTCAAAGTCAAAATTCATATATTTTGTAATCAGAGTATTGAGTCTAAATTCCAGATTTCTTACTTAGTAGTTATGTGACTTTAATTAAATTTTATGGCTTCAGTTTTCTCATGGGTAAAATGGACAAAGCAATATTTAGTTTTCAGGATTCTTGCTGAGAATTCATTGTCTCCTTTAAGAAATGGGCTTAGCACTATCTATTAGGAAAACACCTAAAAGTATAAATAATAAGTAACTCTCTGTATGGAGGCTTCCCAAGTGGCACTAGTGGTAAAGAATCCACCTGCC
Source organism: Capra hircus (assembly GCF_001704415.2). NCBI lineage: Eukaryota > Metazoa > Chordata > Mammalia > Artiodactyla > Bovidae > Capra > Capra hircus. Next base: position 41,053,560 of record NC_030813.1, read on the forward strand.
AAAGCAGGAGAAGCAAGAGACGAGGGTTCGAAATGTGAGCTCGATCTGGAGTAGGGACAATCCCCTAGAGTGGGAAATGGTAACCCACTCCAGTATTCTTGCCTGGAAAACTCCATGGATATAGGAGCCTGGTGGGCTACAGTCCGTGGAGCCGCAAAGAGTTGGACACAACTGAGCACACACACACACATGTGAGTGACATTCTTTTTTATTATAATATTACAATAATCACTATTGTTTACCTCATCTTTAGAGCAGGGCATATATTACTGATTAAAATGTAAAAAATTATCAAATTTTAGAACTAGGCTAAGACGCCTTAGTAGCATAGAAGAGGGAGCCTCAGAAAACTCAATTATCAGAAAGTATACCTGAAGACACCCCTGGAAGAGGGAATGGCAACCCATTCCAGTATTTTTGCCTGGAGAATTCCATGGACCGAAGAGCCTGGTGGGATATAGTCCATAAGGTTGCAAAGAGTCAGACATGACTGAGCAACCTAGCATGCATACACGTTCTTGGAACAGAGAATTCTTGTTATGAGTCTTAGAATTAAAAAAAAGTCACTCTTGGGGACTCTGGAGACAAGGCGGTTGGGTGTATTTAGATGCTAGATACATTTACTAGGAGGGAATATGGTGGAGAGAAGAGTATGACATTAGAATGTCACTGAAAGTTATTTCAGTAAAATAATTATGCATGTTAGGCGATATAGGGCAGATGGAATTCATATGAGAAAAGGTCGGCCTTTATGATTGACTGAAATGAGTCAGTTACTGAGGATGAAGAGTCAAGGATGATTCTCAAGTGTCTAGTCCTGGAAACTCAGTATATAGTGAAATGATGAGTTTATGTTGGCCAGGATGAACTTGAGATGCATTAGGGGAAATGTTTCTTGCTACTTCTCATATGTCCTGCCAGGAAGAGAAAATCCCTCTAGTATGATACTTGTGACTTTCTCTCTCTTTACACATTCTGCTCTTGGGGAGGAATGATTTCTTTGATTGGAAAACTGGGAAAAGTCACGTGGACCAAGTTACTCCTCCATTATGAAGAAATCTTCCTATGGATAGCATGATCTCTCCTGTTTCACTCCTTGCTGTAGATTTGTAGGTTGTGTAGGAGCCTGGCCTTTGGAGAACAGACTGCTTAGTCCAGATCAATCTGCGGTTCATATTAGCAGTCCCACTTACCCAGATTTGTAAGCTGTGTGTTTTAACCTAGTCATGGCTTGACTTTCATCTTTACTCCTTATTTGTTAGATTTATTAGTGCTGAGGCAGGGAGGAAAAGTGTATCTTATTGAAGATTCTTCGGACACCACACGACAAAGCCATCTTCCTGAAACTTATCCTGATTTTAAGTGCACATCTGACACCCTCTTGGGCATCTCAAACAACTGACTCATTTAAATTTTTAAATGCTGAACCAATTATAAGCATGCTGTATGTTTTTATATTCCTCCAAAGTACATAATGAGTGCTTAATAGGTATCTATAGAGTTTACATATTTCACATTGAGAAAGTAATTATCCTGACTGAAAAGATACTTTCAGAGAAACTTAAAGATATTAATTTATTGAATTAGTAGTTTGTGAATTTCCTCCTTTCAAATTTTGACAAACTAGATTGACTTTCCGTTATTAGATCTTTCTCTCTCTTGTCCAGGAACTTAAGCTCATGCTTTATGTGGTAGGTGGGATAATTAACCTCTAAAGATTGTGCTGCTGTGCTGTGGTATCTCACTGCAGCTATCTCACTTCAGACTCTTTGTGAACCTAGGGACTGTAGCCTGCCAGGCTCCTTCCTGTCTGTGGGATTCTTCAGGCAAGAATACTGGAGTGGCTTGCCATTTCCTTCTCCAGGGGATCTACCAGACCCAGGGTTCGAACCCACATCTCTTACGTCTCTTGCATTGGCAGGCAGCTTCTAAGCTCATGCTGTATGTTGTAGGTGGGATAATTAACCTCCAAAGATTACCACACTTTAATTCCCAGACCATGTAACTGTGTTGTTCTATGGGAATTAAGATTGCAGATGAAATTACAGTTGATAATCAGTTGACTATAAATTAAGGAGATTTTTCTGGACTCCTTAAAGAAGGCAGGAGAGTTAGAGTTGGAGAAGAAGATGTGCTAACAGAAGCAGAGGGTAAAATGATGCATTTGACTTTGAATGTAGAAAGGAGGCAGAGGTAAGGGATGGGGTCAGCCTCTAGAAGCTGGAAAAGTAGCAGAAACAGATTCATCCACAGAGCTTTCAGAAGGGAATGCACATCAATGATATCTGATTTTAGCCCATGAGACCCATTTCGGATTTCTGAACTGTAGAACTGTAAGATAATAAATTTGTGTTGTTTTAAGCTGCTAAATCTGTAGTGGTTTGTTATAGCAGCAATAGAAAACTAATACACCCTGCAACTCACCCTACAAGTTCTTCCTCTCCTCTCTGAGTGGCAGTTTATAAATGGATTGACTCCCATCCAGACTGCCAGAGATGGACCTTGGCTCCTCCACTTCTCCACTGGCTCGTTCTGTGACCACACGCAAGTTGTTTAATTTTGTGCCACTATTTCCTTTTTTCCTCATTATAGAATGGGGATTATAATAATACTTCCTTGAGTAGATTAAATGTGTTAATACATGTGAAAGCATTTAGAACAGTAAGCACATAGTAAACACTATAAAGGGCTTCCCTGGTGGCTCAAAGGGTAGAGAATCCTCCTGCAATGTGGGAGACCTGGGTTCGATCCTGGGTTAGGAAGATCCCCTAGAGGAGGGCGTGGCAACCTACTCCAATATTCTTGCCTGGAGAAGCCCACGGACAGGGGAGCCTGGTGGGCTATAGTCCATAGGTCCCAAAGAGTCAGACACAACTGAGTGACTAAACACACACAGAGAGACTATAAAAGTGTGTTATTATGCAGTATTATATCTATCTATACAAATTATTTTATAACCAGTTCAAATTTCTCTTATTCCATAAAAAAATGACTATCCCTTCTCTTCCTTTAATCCAGAGAAGTCTTTATATTTACAAGTTTTAATTGAACTTGGCACTTTAATTTTTACTTAATCACTTTTGTACATATTGAACTATCTCTCCTAAGATACAAGATCCTACAAAAAATCATTGATATGTGTTTTTGTTCATTTTACTTTATATCAATCTTGTCACCCCATAGTTTCTGAGCTAGCATTTTGCATATCACAGATACTCAATAAACATATTTTGAGCTGTGTGTTCATTGTTCAGTTGTATCTGACTCCTTGTGACCCCTTGGGCTGTAACCCACCAGGCTCTTCTGTCCATGGAATTCTCCAGGAAAGAGTATTGGAGTGGGGAGCCATTCCCTTCTCCAGGGGATCTTTCCAACCCAGGAATCAAACCTGGGTCTCCCTCATTGCAGGCAGATTCTTTAACATATTTTGAGTTACCAATGGTATTTTCCACTTGTACCAGTTTCAAGAAGCAAACTAAATCACCCGTTATTCAGCCAAGCAACACTCATATAAAGTATTAATCAAAGCCTGGATGTGTCACAAAATTAATACAAAACATTATCTGCAGTTATTTGGCAGGGAGCACAGAGTTTTGATGAGTTTACTCTAGATGTTCAGCTTTAATTTAAACCACATGTTGGAGCAAGTTTTGTTGTTTTTTTAAAATTATTTGCCCATAAAGTCCATGCTCTATAATCCACTCTGAAGGCTATTTCTTTGATAAGCAAGTATGATGTATTGTGAGGGCTTAATTTAGTTCTGTGCAAAGACTTGTATAAATTTAGCATTTCTGAACTTCTAAGATCTCTTCATTAAGACTGGAGTGTGTTGTTATAAAGTTGACTACAGAGGGTTTTCTGGTGTCAATGGTCAGCTGATTAGTGTTTCAAAAACAGAATTAAAAAAGTACAAGTGTTATTGCCACAGGTATCAGTATTTTAAGTCTAAAATTAAAATTCATATTAGTGGCTATGTTCATTTTCTTGGATATATCTACAGTTAATCTCAAAACATTAATAATTATTGTCAGGTTATTAAATTCTGTCACGAGAAATGAAATCCAACTGAGGTCAACTTGTCATTAACCTTGATGATATTTTTTTATAATACCAAACAATCACTCTTTAAACAGCTCTAAATGTTGTTAAACTGGTGAAGAAAAAATGACTTATTGAGTGGAAGGAAAATTGAATATTCTAAACACTATAAACTCTTATTTAGAAACTCTAAAAAAAAAGCCAATTCACATGGTTCTGCTTTGTATCATTATTTTAATTTTCCAATATAATACTTGACAAAGTAATATGGATATATAAGGCAAAAATAAGTCTTTTTTACATACATATGCTATGCTGAGGAAAGAACATTCATTCAAATGAAGAACTCACTGACTTTTGAGAAGGCACTTGGGCAATTTTTTATATAAAACAAAAAGATGGCAATGGCTCATACATTAAGATATTGAAGACAATATTTGAAACTTGCATACTTTATAAATGAAGGAACTGTGCCTTCAGTTTGCAAGCTTTTCAAAGCTCTGTGTCAAATGAAGAGCTGCATCCTTACTTCTGATGCCACTAATTTCACGCTCAAAAATTAATTTTCCTTTCAGAAGGCAGATCACTGATGATGTGATGGATATGAAATTACTCTTTTTTTTGTTGTTGTTGTTATTGAAGTATGATTGACTTACAATATTGTATTAGTTTAAGATATACAACACAGTGGTTGGATATTCTTATATATTATGAAATGATCACCACTATCAGTCTAGTTACCATATATCTCCATGTCACAATATTATTGACTATACTCCCTACACCACACATTACATCTATCCCCATGACTTGTTATTTAAGTCTACTCTTTTTAGTGGGTCTGAATTGATCTACTAATGCAGAAGCTCACTTTCTCAGATTTGTTTAGCCTTTGGTGTGAGTAAATTTGTTTCTATTTCTCTTTTACTCTTTTAGAAATAACCATAATGATTTCTTCTCATGCTGATTTTTTAAGTGTTTAAAGGAAAACAAGGGTTGATAGCTCATCAAGGCACATGAGACTCCCCTAAGAGTTGACAACTTCCACTTGGAGAATGCATTAGCCAAACACTTCCATTTCCACTGGAGGGTGTTATTAGATGCACTTAAGCAAAGACAGCTACTAAGAGCAAAAAACAACCCAGAGGTTTTGTGTGGTTTTTTTTTTTTTCTGTAAAGGCATTGTTATACCTTTTGCCCCAAGTTTCGGAATGATGTATCACTCAGAGACCAACTCTATTAACAGGCCATTTAGATTATGATGAGTTATGATGAACTCAAGCCTGTAATATTCTAACCCAACAACTTGCTTTATCACAGCAATAAGACTACTAAAGAGTAGTCTTACTTCCTCTTCTCTTGGATACCACTAGGATTTATAGCATCTGGAGCAAGAAGCAGAAGTAATAAAGTCTTATAGGAAAAAAAAAAAAAACTGTTACATAAAGTCATTAACAGAAATGAAGAAATGATGAGCAGTGGGTGAAGCCAAGATTACTAGTTCACTTAGACCTGAAGAAGATGGCTCTACATCTGGTGTCCCCTGGTGGAAAATTTGCTTATAAGTAATGTGCACTGAGTAAATAAATGACCATGGAGTTCCTGTTAGCCACATTTTTGTTCCCCATGATAAATAATTAAAAATTAAAATTATAGATGTAGATGATTTCATGCAAGTGCTAAAGTAACGATGTTTAGACATTGTCACTGCCACTTTCAAAACTCCCCCAGAATAACTTAGCTAGTAAGTCACATAGGTGGGATTTGAATGAAGTTCTCATTGGTTTCAAAATCTGCAGTCTTTATTCTATATCACATTGGTCAACTTTTTGTTCTCCTTTCTCTCTTTCTTATCCAGGGAAAGTAAGAATTGATAACAGGTGAAGACTTTTTGCTTCATTAAATATTTTTATCCCCATGGAAGATTCAGATTCATTCTCTCTCTCAATCTCTTTCCCCTTACTTCTCCCTCTAAGTAGCTGGCCTTTGATTGAATCATGGCTTATCCAAAACACATGCCGGAATCTTAACCCCAGAAGCTGTGTATGGGTCTTTGCATATGTGATTAAGTTGAAGACCTAAAGAGGAAGAGCTTATTGTGAAATATCTAGACAGTCCCTATATGTAACCACATATACTCTTATAAGAGAGAGATCTATCTCCCTCTGGGTTTCTTGGTCTAGGGGGATGACACACACAGAAGACGGGGAGGTGATGCAACCTGAGAGGCAGAGCCTGGTGTAAGGCAGTCACAAGTCAAGAAGCACCATAAGCTGGAAGGGCAAAGGATGGATTGTCCCCAGGAGCCCCTGGAGGGGAGGAGCCCCTGGCAGGGCCACACTCCAGTCTGATTTCAGACTTCTGGCTTCCACATTTGGTGAGCAAATGTTTCTGTTGTTGTAAGCCAGCAAGTTCGTAGTAATTTGTTATGACAGTCACAGAAACTAATATAACTCCCCTCTTTTCAAATTCTGAAATTGGTGGCAGGGGAAATTGCAGTGTAAACACAGTACAATGCTGACTTCTGGCCTGTGAAGAAATAGTAAAAACAGATACATTTTAGGAAATGTACATTTTACCTCTGCATAAGCCTATAAAGCTCCTGACAGTTACACAGTCTCTTTTTCCACTTTCTTGTCCCCCAAGGTAATCTTCTGATTGTTGGAACATAGCCCGTGATCAATAGGTATTTGTTGAGCAAATCAACCTGACTTTGCAGTGGCTCCAGCAGAACTGGGATAGTTCAAGAAGGAATAAAAGGTCATTTATCCTGAGAGAAGAGTTAATTCTCATCTGAATTCTCTTGGATACACTAACAACTGTTCTGACTGACACCAGCATGTTAGAACTAGCCAGCCTTTGTAACTAGAAGAAAAGAAAAGGTAAGTGAGAGATGTAACACTGGGTTTGGAGAGTCAGTTATGACTTAGTCATCAAAGGTAAACATATTTTAATATATTAAGTAACTCTTTAAAATATAGTAAAGTGTATATTGCAGAAATCTTTAAAATGTGAGAGAAATGGGAATGGCAGGGCATATATAAATCTAGATGGTATTACATGGGAAAATTCTCCCATGGTATTTCTAAAGTTAGAAGAAATCAAATCAGATTCAGAAACAGACTGGACTATTTTCAGTGTGGATCCTCCACACCCAGGAAGCTCGTTGGCCAGAATGCACCAGGTCCACCACCCTGGGGCTTTATAGTCAAAGTCCACTCTTCCTAGTGGGTGCTGGCAGGGCCAGCTGCCAAATATTTTTAACATAATTTCCATTAATTTATTTTCTCTGGAATAGATATTCTCTTCTTTCCATCCCCAGTGTTGTGGCTCCAGTCCCTGCCTCTGTTTGGATATTTTCTTCCCACTGATGGATAGGGAGGCCTGGCGTGCTGCAAATTCATGGGGTCGCAAAAAGTCAGACATGACTGAGTGACTGAACTGAACTGAACTGAACTGGATGCCCAAAGGGATTCCCTTAGGTTCAGCTGGTAAACAATCCACCTGCAATGTGGAAGATGTGGGTTTGATCCCTGGGTTGGGAAGATACCCTGGAGAAGGAAAAGGCTACCCACTCCCATATTTTGGCCTCGAGAATTCCATGACTGTATAGTCCACGGGGTTGCAAAGAGTCGGACATGACTGAGAGACTTTCACTTTTACTTGGATGTCCAAAACAGCTTCTTCAGAGACCCCTCTTCCTACAGACATTCTCAGGACAAAATTCCTGGAAAAATCAATCAACATATAACTCCTCTGTTAAAATGTGTATATACATGAAGGTAACACAGCAAAACTGGGCTTCCCAGGTGGCACTAGTGGAAAAGAACCCTCCTGCCAAGGCAGGAGATGCAAGAGATGCGTGTTCAATACCTGCGTTGGGAAGATCCCCTGGAGTAGGAAATGCTAACCTGCTCCAGTATTCTTACCTGGAAAAGTCCATGGACCGAGGAAATTGGTTGGCTACAGTCCATGGGGTTGCAAAGAGTCAGACACAACTGAGCACACATACAGAACAAAGGGAAAGTCATCTCTTGTAGTCTCCTATCACTCGCAAGATTAAATATAGATCTCATTTTCATATATACAAAAATATGCAAATTAAACACACACACACACACACATACACATATATATAATTACACATTCACATGTGTGTGTGCTTGCTCAGACGTGTCTGACTTTTTGCGACCGCATGGACTGTAGCCCTCCAGGGTCCTCTGTCCATAGAGATTCTCCAGGCAAGAATACTGGAATGGGTTACTGTGCTCTCCTCCAGGGGATGTTCCATCCCAAGGATCGAACCCAGGTTTCCTTCATTGCGGGCAGATTCCTCACCATCTCAGCCACCAGAGAAGCCCTATATCTATATTAAATAAAGAATAATAATATCAATATTATAACCCTATAATCTGTATATTAATTGAACCCCATCTGCCTCTGCTGCTACCTCTGCCTTGCCTTTAGAGTCTATTTTGTAGCCATACACACTTCTCATGTTTTTTTGAAATTACCAATTCCCTGACACTATAGCAAGATTTTTATATAGACCTATTCCAACCCTTCTCATTGTCCATAAGATAAGAAAGTCAATGTGTTAGTCACTCAGTCGTGTCTGACTCTTTGCGATCCCATGGACTGTAGCCCGCCAGGCTTCTCTGTCCATGGAATTCTCAGACAAGAGTACTGAAGTGGGTTGCCACTTCCTTTTTCAGAGGATCTTCCTTACCCAGGGATCAAACCCTGGTCTCCTGCACTGCAGGCAGATTCTTTACCAGCTGAGCCACCAGGGAAGCTTGTCCATAAGATAAGACTCAATACTATCTGGCCCCACTTATCTCACAGCTTTGTCTTTCATCACTCGCTCCCTCTCTGTGTTCCAACGTTACTAACCTGTCCATTACCTAAAGATATCAGGAAACAGACAAAGTGTGTTCTGTATGGACATATTGGTGAGGCCTAACCTACAAACATCTATTCTGATGGATCAGGGGATCTGCTCTATCTGATTGATGGGTTTGGGCTCCCCAAAAAGCAGAGTCTAAGATAAGGAATTGGATACAACCAGTTTACTGGGGAGGTGACCCCAGGAAGCAGGAGTGAAGAATCAGTAAGAGTGATACACGGATGGAGAGAAACAGACCTCAGTGTGCCTTGCCAAGACTGATGCTGAGGAAGCAGAAGCTCACAGATGCTAAGACTTCTGAGATGCCTATGGAACACTCCCAGGTAAATCCAGGGAAATAAAGCTTTGATCCTTCTATCAATGACTGAGTTGTGTAGGCAAGCTAAGGGAGTGCCAGTGACATTACTGTAGGCCAAGAGTAAGAGAAGGCCCACTGGTTTCTGGCCCCATGCATCTGGCAGCCTCATCTTTCATCCCTCACTCTCCCTTTCTGTGTTCCAGCACTGCTAACCTTCCCATTACTCAAATATGTCAGAAGACAGGTCTGGAATGATTCTTTCTCTTCCATCTTCCACATTAACTCATCTTACAGGTCTCTGATTCAATGTCATTTCCTCAAGACCTTTTTCCTTTTTTTCCCAGACATGATCATCAGGCACATATTTTTCTCCCTGCTATTACAAGCTGCTCTTATTCCCAGAACTCAGCAGCATTTATTATTTGTTCAATGTCTATCTTGCCAGCGACACAAGAAGCTCCAAGAAGCCCACGTTCTTGTTTTATCCTCTTACTCACTGTTGTAACCCCAGGGGCCCTCTCAGTGCTGGGGATACAGCAAATATTTGTGAAATAAATGAATACGTATTTGAAAACAGAAAGAATTTTGGACATTGTCACATCCTATTGTAACAGATACCTTGGTTAAAAATGAAACCATATTAAGGAAGGAAATTAAAGTCATTGTCCGCCATAAAATTTTAGCAAGGTTTACCATATTCTATTGAATAAGATTTCAATGATTATAACAGTTCACATTATTTTAAGTACAACTAGAAAGAAAAATAATATTTGAAAACAAACCATGAAATGCCATGGACTAAAAGACACATCCAGTTTCCAGATGTTAAAACCGAAAAAAATAGGGAAGACCACGAGGCAACACACACCAAACATATCTTAAATCTTCATAATTCTCTCCGTGCTCACCTCTCCTTCCTTAGTCCACAGAGCCACCACATCATCCCTGAGCTATTGAGGCTGTAGTTGACTAACTGGTATCTTCCCTTGTATTTTTCAGCCTCTAGCTCATTCTCCACGCAGTTAGAGTGATCATTTCAAATTGAAAACTTGATTATATAACACAAATGCTGCATGAACATATGGACTGTAGCCCATCAGGCTCATCTATCCATGAGATTCTCCAGGCAAGGGTATTGAAGTGGGTTGACATGCCCTCCTCCAGGGGATCTTTCCAACCCAGTGCTCAAACCTGGGTCTTCTGCATTGCAAGCAGATTCTTCACCACTGAGATACCAAGAAAGCCCGCATGAACTCATACCTGCTATTAAATATTTTCCCCCTGTTATATCACACACATTCCCTCTTACTTTGTATTCCTCTGATAGGGTTTCTAAAATATGCCACCTCTTTTATTCACCTGGACTATTCTTCAACTCACTGTCCTCAATCTTTCTCCACTTCCTCATCTTACTGGTTTTAGTATAAATGTACCTTCCCCAGAAAGACATTGTGTGATCCTGCCACTGTAAATCAGCAACCCCCTTCCTCCATTCCTGACATCATTTTTTTCCAAACATATACCTCATTCTTTTCCTGTGTGGCACTCATCTCAAGCTTCAGTCTACATATACAAGTGTTTTAATGTATATAATGTCTCTCCCTTTCACTGAAATTTGAGTTCCATAAGAATAGCCACAGTGATGTCACTTGGCATCACATTCTAGAACATGACAGGAATCAAAGTGCTAAATGATTATTTGTTGAGTGAATGAGGCAATGGGATAGACACATTTTGCCAAAACAAGGACAAAAGGAAATCCAGTACATCATTTGAGGCATTGAGTGCTGCTTGAAAAGAGCAACATATTTCCCCAAAATTAGGCAGGGGATAAACATAAACTTGCCTTCCAAAGGCTTTGTTTAAGGTTAATGCATATTGTACTATTTCAGGTAACTTTGGACCTTCCATTTAAGAAAAAAAAAGAAAGAAAAGTAGTTTTTATTGTTTTAGTTTTCTCCAAGATGTTTTCTTTTTTAAAAAAATTATTTATTTGGTTGTATCAAGTCTTAATTGTGGTGCACAGGCTCAGTAATTTTGGCATGCGAGCTGAGTTGCTCTGTGACATGTGGAATCTTCCTGGACCAGGGATCAAACCCACATCTCCTGTATGTCAAGGCAGAATCTTAACCACTCGGCCACTAGGGAAGTTCCCCAGACGATTTCAACTTATTTTAATCATAGTTTTACTGTAATAATTTTATGTATTCTTATAAAAATATTTTTTAAAAACACTCACAAACACATTCATAGACCTCAGTATCATTTGTTATGTTTTATTTTGAAATGTAATCAGATTCAAAATAAAATGTGAATTATGAGACTAAAGCATTACAAATAACATTTTTTCTCAACTGTGTTTGTGAAAATATTGGGTGAATGACTAATGAGAAAACATCACTATGCTAGATTTACAAAAATTATAGAGCAAAACCAGACTGATTTTAATAGAATCAGTGCCAATTACATCTCACGCTTCAATGGCAGTGAAAGTAAACTGGATTTTGACACATGTAATTGTGTTAGGAATAATTTCATATAGAGGAAAATGTTATTCATCTTTAATATCCTTGGGGACATATTGCTCAACCAGCTTCCAATTTTCTAAGGCCTAGTTGCAGCTTGTGTGAAATGAGGACAGTTGTTCTGTCCTTGAATGTTGCTAATGCATTATTCCTACAAAAATATATGTATGCTTCTACCCATGCATTCATTCATGCCTTTATTCTTTTGGCATTTATTGGGCATCTTTATATGGCAGGCACAGTTCTAGGCTTTGGATATGCAAAGATGAATAACTCTAAGGGTTATGGCCAAAAAACACATTAACAAGCAATTTATTTTTTAAAGGCAAGCACCAATAAAAAAGGAGTAAATGGTAAACATATGTATAAATATTGGATACCATTTCATCTTGCTTTTCAGTTTCCAGAAAATGGCACTAAGGCTTAAGGGAATAAAAAAGTTTTCTGAAGATTTCATAGCTGATGAATACAAAGACTGGGGCTTGAATTCAGGTCTTGCAGTTCCTGTAAGGAGGAATTCCCTTTTCTGAGTGATCTCTGGTACCATGCCATCCATTTTCTATAAATCTGATTACATAAACCTCATATAATCTTCGTGACCATGAAAATGAGTAATCACTTTTTTTTTTTACTTTTCACTTTATATTGGAGTATAGCTGATTAAAAATGTGTTAGTTTCAGATGTACAGCAAAGCAATTCAGTCATACACATACATTATCTATTTTTCAAATTCTTTTCCTATTCAAGTTGTTATATAATATTAAGCAGAGTTCCCTGTGCTGTATAGATGGCCCTTGTTGGTTTTTCTATTTTCATTATGTGTTGAGGAAACTGAGATTCAGATAGTTTCAGCAACTGTTCAAGTCACAGAGTTAGTAAACAACAGAGCCAGTATTCAAACTCCAGTATTTCTCATCCCAAAACTTATGCGGTGTCTCTAATCACTAACTTCCTATCTATTCCAGCCCACTCAATCCCATGTATTTGTGGAATAATTTAATTATCATAAATAACTCAAATATTTCAAAATTGAGCATTTGAAATGTACCAAGTACTCCTGAAAGATATTTCCTATGAGTTAATTTAAAGGTACTCCCATGAATCAACTTATTTAATTCTCACAGAAATAATAGATAGGTATTACCTGGGGCTTCCCAGGTGGCATAGTGGTAAAGAATCCACCTGCCAAAGCAGGAGACATGAGATGTAGGTTCGATCCCTGGGTTGGGAAGATCCCCTGGAGAAGGAAATGGCAAGCTGCTTCAGAATTCTTGCCTAGAAAATTCTGTGGCCAGAGGAACCTAGTGGGCTACAGTCCATAGGGTCGCAAAGAATTGAGCACAACTGAATGACCGAGCACACACACAGACGCACACACAGACACACACACACACACACACACACACACACACACAGGATTCCAATAGCATCCTGAGCACTACCTGCTCGCCTAAAGACGGCAAATTCAAAGACTAAGCTTTCTGCATTACTCAACAGAGGTCAGTCTAAAAAGTAGAGTCATCTATGTGTAATTACTGATCAGCCAGAAAAATAATGCCATTTTCAAATCACATATACAATTCATTACCTGTTCCAAATCCAGAGCGGTTGACATTATTTTCTTTTTTATCCACTTTGTTATGCAAATATTTATTATTACCAAGAATGAATTTGAGTAACTGGAATCAGAGCCATCTATTTAAAGTTCTGCTGTGACTTCTCCCCTCTCCTGGCCACCCTCAACCACTTATAGAGATTTCTGGCAGAAGGAGAAAGAGCTAATGAAGGAGGAAGAAACGTGGTTTCTTTCCCTCAGCATTAGGCCTCAAGATTCCACACGGCAAGTAGAGGCAGAGAGCATGGCTTCACAATAGAAATAAATAGCAAGATTCCTCAAGTAATGACTAATTAGCTAGGTCACTGGAAACTTTCAGGTAAGCATCAACTTGAAGCTTTGTCTGGAAACAGTGGTACAAATGACTAAATATAGTATGACTTATGGGCTGAAGTCATCTGAAAGCACTAGGAAAGAACTTATCATGTAGACATGTAAGACAGAGGTTAAAACTCATCAGTTAAAGGCATGAAAGCACCTTGCCACCAGAAAACACCTCAAAAACTGTAAAGGTTTTGAGATAATATTATAAGCAAAGATAAGCATTAGTCACTCAGTCATGCCCAACTCTGCAACCCCAATGGACTGCAGCCCACCAGGCTCCTCTGTCCTTGGGATTTTCCAGGCAAGAATGCTGGAGTGGGTTGCTATTTGAAAAGCCTGCATGTACATATGCTCAGATGTTTGTCCCTGCAGAAATCATTTGCTTTGTACTACACAGGCTGATTTTGAGGCTTTCTCCAGTAAAATTTTAAGATTGAACAGACAGCACTATTTAAGAAAAACAATTTTGTGTTGTATACGACATATCATCAGAGAAGACATTACTCTACATAATTCATGGGTGATACTGTGGTGCTTCCAAGTCCAGACATAACTGATATCAGATTTTCAGGAAAATGAGTTATTTTCCTAATGGCCCTTAATTAAAATCAGAAAGTGACTTAACTTGTATTCTAACAATAAAAGTGTTGCTCTCATTTTCCTCCTGATTTAAAGGAAAACAACCTGAATACAAAATGTGCTCCAAAATTAGAAAAGCAGTTGAACAAACAGTATACACTGTGCCCCAGGATGACATGTAGGAAATTTCATCACAACTAATATATCAGAATATCCAGCAGAACCCTTCTGATTTCAAGATTTATGAACTAAGTAAGGGACACGTGGGGAAAAAGAAAAAAGAACTCAGTCACTTGACCAAACTCAACCAAATACATGTTTATAAACAGCGTTTACATTTTTTAGAGTTACTGAGTTAGACACACTATGTGTTAGTCAGAAAGAAGATAATAGCACAAAGATGGGAGTATCATGTTGCCTGATGACCAAAGTATAGCATTGGCACAAAAACAGACATAGAGCTCAATGGGACAGAATAGAGACTAGAAATAAACCCATGCACACATGATCAATTAATCTATGACAAGGAGAAAAGAATATAATGGGTAAAAAAGTCTTTTCAATATATGGTGTTGGGAAAACTGGAAAACTACATGTAAAGGGATGAAAATTTGGAATATTTTCTTACACCATACACAAAATACACTCAAAATGGATGAAATACTTAAATGTAAGAACTGAAAGTATAAAACTCCTAAAGGGAAGCTAGGCAGTACACTCCTTGACATTGGTCTTAGTAATATTCTCCTGGATCTGTCTCCCTAGGCAAGGACAATGAAAGCAAAGGTAAACAAGTGGGATTGTGTTTGTGCTAAGTCACTTTAGTCGTGTCCAACGCTATGTAACCCTGTATAGACTGTAGCCCTCCAGGCTCCTCTGCTCATGGGATTCTCCAGGCAAGAATACTGGCCTGGGTCACCATGCCCTCCTCCAGGGAATCTTCCCAGCCCAGAGATTGAATTCACATCTCTTACATCTGCATTGCAGGAGGCTCTTTACCACTAGTGCCCCCTGGGAAGTCCAAACAAATGGGATTATATCGAACTAAAATGGATAAGGAGAAGCTCTGGTAATGGCTAGAAGATTTCTGGAGCTCTTAGAGGCATAAGGAAGCACCCTGCAAGAGAAAAGGAAAGGAAAGCCAGATTTGGAGTGAGAGCACTGTTAATAGGAAGAGCTACCTGGGCTCTGCAGCAGCTCTAAGGAGCCTTGCTTTCTGTTAGTCACACCTTTGTGGGAGAGGTCCCACACTGACCTATAGAGTCAACAGGTTATTACATAAATGGCACTCTCTGGCTTCTGAGGCTAGGTTATAAAAGATACTGTGGCTTCTGTCTTATACTTTTCTGATCACTTGCTCCGGAGGAAACCAGTCACCATGTTGTGAGAAAAATCAAGCAGTCCCATGGAAAGGCCCATGTGGAGATGAACAGAAACTTCCCGCCAACAGTTTACTCATTGCACAGAAGAAGGAACTGCGACACACAGGATAAGAGTCTTGCCCAAGTTCACACAACTAGGAAGTGACAGATTTAGAATTAGGAACCCAGAGTCTGTGTCCTTATCCGCTACATGATACTGCCTCTTAATTGGAGAAACTGGAAGGAAAAGTGCCAGCAATTGTATGAACATGAAAACAGGAACAAAAAAGAATAATAAAATTCAGAAAACATTTGGATATGAGGGCTTTAGAGAGGTTGGGGGGAGGGTTAAAAATGAGTCTAATTTTTATATACACATAACAGGGACAATAGTAGGGTTATTAAGATGGGTATCAGGCGCTAGCGGCTTCAGAAGTGATGTGTGTTTACGAATGTATACGGGTATTTATTCACCAAGTCTAGAGAGTAAACTATCAGTAGATACATGGAGAATGTAGTGAGTGGAATAGTCAGACAAGAAGAATTAAGAAGAGGTTTCACACCACCAACATACAATTGAAAGATGGCTTCTCTCAAATGAAAATATTCATACTAAAGAAATTTCCTCATGCCACTTCTTTTTGGCCATATCTTATCTTTACTAATCAGTCTAGGTGTGAACAAAATCTAAAATTTTTTTAAAAACTGACCCTTTAAAAAGAAATATTAAGTAAAATCCAATTATATTAGGTCAGTGAGATAAAAATAATTGGACCGGTTGCTTTGCAATAGCTGGAATACAAATGAATATTCCAAATGTATATCCTGTGCTTCATTAGTGTGTGAGAAACAATATTCTAGTTGGAGGATTAATGTCATCTCCATGCTTCTCTCATGGCTAATAACCACGAAGAGAAACGTTAGCTTTTTGTGTGTGTGTTTTGTTCCACAAATGTATGTGACTTTATTTCATTTTAATGTGTCGTTCACATTAATAAATAAGATCCTCTCTTTGGGGAGCTGTGAAAAGTAGATGTCACAGGTGTTATTTTTGAAGAGTTCTGGGTGTATTCATAGCTGCTTAGTTCAAATGCACCACTGCAGGTAATAGCCAAGAAAATTCAGCACAGATGCTACAGCAAAAATTCCCGAGAAACCAGCAAAAACAAAATTGGGCAAATCCTAATACATAATGTATAACACTACAATATCCTACTGCATGTGTTTGCAAATTTGAATATGTCACTTGGCTTATCTTTGTGTTTTACTAAAACAAAATTAAAACCTCAAAGACTCTCTGGGGAGATTTACATTTACTATACATGAAAACAAAATGCTCAAGGAAGGTTGAATTCTTTTCATGATAGAGGAACAAAATTTACTAAACAATGGCCTGAACAATGCACTTTACTGAACTATTGGTAAATGAATGGACACTCTTGTTCTACCACACTGTCTTGATTTAGTGCCAATCTCGTGACTTAATCTCATTTCTTACTGCCATACCATTTTGGTTCCCATTTCACTTGCACAGGAGAAAAAAATTAGATTCTAAAAATCAATATGTTGATAAATCCTGAGTTGATCTTCAGTCACTTCTGTTTAGTTTTTCCACAATTTATTAATAGTTACATTTTATTTCTAAATGGATCCTAATGCTCACTATTATAATGCTCACTTATTACAGCTGTTTAATAAGCTATACTCATTTTAATCTTTTTAAACTTTTATACTATTTGTCACTATGTGTTGTCTTAATCAGGTATCTCCTCATCTGGACACCTAACATAATAATTTTAATGAGAGAAACCAATCAGATTATGATCAAAAGTGCAGATGCTGGTTCTTCAAGAGTTAATCTGAAAATAGTTATTTTGAATATAAAGCAACAAATTTCTTTGTATTTTATATTTTAGACATTAAATATATATACATTTATAAATATGTATTTGATTTTCTGTTGATATTCTCATCTAATTCTCACCCCAGAATAACTTTAACTTAAAAAGAAGACAATGTTTATTTGTTTAATAAAGCTTCTTTCAGTTTTTACATTGTACAATAAATAAATAGCTATGAAACCTAACTGGAAACATGAGCAGGAATGAATGAAAGTCCTCAAAGGATGCTCTGTCTGTGCACCTGGCCAGTCTCAAGAACATACAGCCAATTCAAAGTTGAACAAATGACATGACAAAGTGATACACTTTCTGCAAAGCTTTTGTCAATGTCCATTCAGGCATCAAACTCTGATTGCCTCAAAAGAAAAACAGAAAAATATACAATTCTATCAAAAAAAAAAACAACCAACCAAACAAAAAAAAAACACCAAGCAAATAGCATGTCTTAAAAAGCTAAACGTAGACCTAACATAAAACCATATGATGATTTAACAACTTCACTTCTAGGCATCTTCTCAAAAGAAATGAAAACACACACTGAAACCAAGACACTTATGCAAAGTTCATAACAGCTTTATTCCGAGTAGCAAAAATGTGGAAACAACCCAAATGCCCATCAACAGGTGAATAGATAAACAAAATGTCCTACATCTACACAAGAAAACATTCAACAATGAATAAAGCAAAATCTTAATACATGTTATAACACAAATGAACCTCAACAATATTATACTGGGTGAAAAGAAGCAAGGAACAAAAGACTACATATTTACATGATTCCATTTATATGAAAAGTCAAAAAAAGGGGGAAATATAGAGAGACAGAAAGTAGACTCATGATTGTTTGGAGCTGGGAAAGATCGAGGAGTAGATGTAGCTAAATACACATGAGGTTTCTTTTGTAGGTGATAAAAATGTCCTGTTTGTAGTGATAACTAGATAAATATAATAAAAATCCATTGAATTATACACTTAAATATGTGAATTTGAGTATATAAATTATACCTCAACAAAGTTATTGAAAACATATAGTGTAAACATAAAACTAACATTACTATGTTTATAAAAATTCTATTACTATAATCTGAATATGGCTCAGATCACAGACAGAGGTGGCCTAAACATAGAAACTGTGGTTTATGCTGATCTTTAAGTGACTGAAGTTAGGTTCTCTTTAAAGATGTTTGGTAAAAGAAAATGAAAGAATTTGCATTTCTCTGATAATGCAAATCAAAACCACAATGAGGTACCACTTCACACCAGTCAGAATGGCTGCGATCCAAAAATCTGCAAGCAATAAATGCTGGAGAGGGTGTGGAGAAAAGGGAACCCTCCTACACTGTTGGTGGGAATGCAAACTAGTACAGCCACTATGGAGAACAGTGTGGAGGTTCCTTAAAAAATTGCAAATAGAACTACCTTATGACCCAGCAATCCCACTGCTGGGCATACACACTGAGGAAACCAGAATTGAAAGAGACACATGTACCCCAATGTTCATCGCAGCACTGTTTATAATAGCCAGGATATGGAAACAACCTAGATGTCCATGAGCAGATGAATGGATAAGAAAGCTGTGGTACATATACACAATGGAGTATTACTCAGCCGTTAAAAAGAATTCATTTGAATCAGTTCTGATGAGATGGATGAAACTGGAGCCGATTATACAGAGTGAAGTAAGCCAGAAAGAAAAACACCAATACAGTATACTAACACATATATATGGAATTTAGAAAGATGGCAATGACGACCCTGTATGCAAGACAGGAAAAAAGACACAGCTGTGTATAACGGACTTTTGGACTCAGAGGGAGAGGGAGAGGGTGGGATGATTTGGGAGAATGGCATTCTAACATGTATACTATCATGTAAGAATCGAATCGCCAGTCTATGTCTGACGCAGGATACAGCATGCTTGGGGCTGGTGCATGGGGATGACCCACAGAGATGTTATGGGGAGGGGGGTGGGAGGAGGGTTCATGTTTGGGAACACATGTAAGAATTAAAGATTTTAAAATTGAAAAAAAAATTCAGAAAAATAAATAAATAAAAGCAACTTGAACATCAAAAAAAAAAAAAAGAAAAAAAAAGAAAGAAAATGAAAGAAAATCTTTCCCTTTGAAAGCTAAGGGAGGTCAAAAGGTGGGGGACACAATAGAAGACCAGGGTCAAGAGTCCCAAGTGTACCTAAATCGTAAGAATGAGCTTCATGACTCTTGGGGACCATCGCCTGTGTATACCCTCACGGACAGCAGTTAGAAAATCTCTTTAGGAGGGAGGTTTACAAACGTTAATGTTATACCATATGGGGTTTGTTTGAAATATGTAATGGGCGATAATGAGTTTAGTTTTGGACATGCTGAATCTAAGAGGACCTCATCCCATAGAATTGAATTCGCTTAGCATGCATCTCTATGTAGCATCCTGGAGAGCAAATACAAATTTGGAAGTTTTCAGTGTAGTTTAACTCATGGGTGTCCATGACTTAAAAATCAATAACAAATCAATTTCTTTTAAGTGGTACACAAAATATTTCCGAGCAGTTTGTTCAATTTGGGGCTCTGATTTTAAATCTGAATCAAAGCCTACCAAAACATAATGCATTTTCTTTAAGAACATAGTATCTGTAAACGAAGCTGTCTTTGTTGACTTGAGACTATTTGCTGTTCTCTCCAATTACCTTCAACCATGTGAAAGTTCCTTTGAGACAGAGCCTCACCCTGCAGTTATTAGTTTCTCCTTTTAATCTCACTTGGTTACCTTTCTACAATACACTCCTTTTAAGATACCCAGAATCTGAAAAAATTGAGTCAATTTACAGATGAACTTGTAGGAAAAAAGAAAAATAGTATAACTATTCTCCTTTATTAAATGTTCATTCGATGTAAATTCACTCAATCCTGCTGTGTAGTATTTGAATATTCGTTTAATTTGTCGGGCTGTTAAAATATTATCAAACAGAGGTAGAGAGATTATGAGGGGACGAAACCATGATTTGGAGTCAAGTGAACTTTGACTTAACAGCTTTTTCATTTACCCACTTTAGATTTTGAATTTAAATTACAAAATTTCTCTGAGATCCAGTTTCTTCATCGATAAAATTCAAATATATTTATGTCCTCAGCATGGTTTTGGTGAGAGCTACGTGAGATAATATATATGAACCCAAGTAAATTGGTCACTGACTATATACTTAGTATAGGTAGACAGGATGATCATGGTGATTTCTTTTAATTACGCCATTGTTTTCGACATGTAATGAGATCCTAAATCAAATAAGACATTATTCAGATGTATTTAAAATTTCAATATAGCTAAGGTTTTTGGAGCAACTTGAAATGTGTTTTTTCCCTGCTGTCCTCTCTGTGTTATTTCCCTCTAGTCTTCTCTTCTTTGATCTCAGCTGCTTTTGGAAACCCTGCTTACTTATTTGAAACTACTCTTATTCAAGGTAAGCAATAATTCAATTTTTTAAGAAAAAAGTATATAAGGAAAACAGATATTGTTCATATCTCTGTATTGTCATTTAAAATACACATTCATCAGTTATGGAAAACACCAAACATTCTCGAATCTAATGAAGTCTTCCAAATATAGCTTCAGCTTTACCGATAACTATGTAGTTTGGGGTCATTTTTTTTTGAGTTTCATAATGACCTTTATCACGGGCTTTTTAAAAAATTGTAGTTGATTTACAATGTTTCAGGTGTACAGCAAAGTGATTGAGTTATGCATGTATATTTATATATATATATATGTATTCTTTTTCAGATTCTTTTCCATTATAGATGATTACAAAATATTGAATATGGTTCCCTGTGCTATGCAGTTGGTCCTCACTGTTTATATATTTTATATATAATAGTAGTGTGCATCTATTAATCTTACATTCCTAATTTATCTCTCCCCCTTTCATTCCCTTTGGTAACCATAAGTTTGTTTTCTATCTGTGAGTCTATCTCTGCTTTGTAGATAAATTCATTTATATTCTTATGTTTATGATTCCAGATATGTGATATTGTATGATAATTGTCTGATTTACTTCACTTAGCATGATAATCTCTAGGTTCAATCATGTTGATGCAAATGGCATAATTTTGTTCTTTTCTATGGCTGAGTAATATTCTCTCTCTCTCTCTCTCTCTATATATATATATATATAATTTATCCATATATATGTTCAGTTCAGTTCAGTTGCTCAGTCGTGTCTGACTCTTTGTGACCCCATGAACTGCAGCATGCCAGGCCTCCCTGTCCATCGCCAACTCCCAGAGTCCACCCAAACCCATGTCCATTGAGTCGGTGATGCCATCCAACCATCTCATCCTCTGCTGTCCCCTTCTCCTCCTGCTCTGTCTTTCCCAGCATCAGGGTCTTTTCAAATGAGTCAGCTCTTCGCATCAGGTGGCCAAAGTATTGTGTATATATATATATATATATATATATATATATATATCTTTCATCTGTTTATCTATATATCTATATGTATCTTCTTTATCCATTCGTCTGTTGATGAACATTTAAATTGTTTCCTTGTTTTGGCTACTGTAACTAGTACTGCTGTGAACATTGGGATGCATGTGTATTTTTTGTCTTTTCCTGATATATAGCCAGTAGTGAGATCGCTGTATCAAATGGTAACTTTATTTTTAGCTTTTGAGGAACCTCCATACTGTTTTCTATACTAGCTGCACCAATTTACATCTCCACCAACAGTGTAGAAGGGCTCCCTTTATATTATTACAGATTATTGAGCAGAGTTCCATATACTATACAGTAGTCCTTTGTGGTTATCTATTTTAAATATAGCAATATATACATGTCAAAAGAGAATTTTTCAGACTTGGGGCTTTAATTCTGATGACTGTGCCAAAAAAATATGGTCATAATATGTATCATCAGGATGGCCGCTTGATATGGTCATCTGATTTCAATCTTTATGACCACCTTGGTAATGCTGCTTCCCTTACTGGGGGCTACTATGGAATGAAAGGGGACTTCCCTGGCGGCTCAGATGGTAAAGCGTCTGTCTACAATGCGGGAGACCTGGGTTCAATCCCTGGGTCGGGAAGGTTCCCTGGAGAAGGAAATGGCAACCCACTCCAGTACTCTCGTCTAGAAAATCCCATGGATGGAGGAGCTTGGTGCAGGCTACTGTTCATGGGGTCGCAAAGCATCAGGCACGACTGAGCCACTTCACTTCACTTCATGGAGTGAAAGAAAACAGATGCACATAAATAATGTATTAACAACAAGGAAGCTTAAATATCATCCCAGCTCACTGTATCACCGAAAGTTTCATTGGAGTTTGGGCTGTGTGTCAGTCATTCAGTTGTGTCCGACTCTTTGTGACCGCATGGACTGTAGCCTGCCAGGCTCCTCTGTCCATGGAGTTTTCCAGGCAAGGATACTGGAGTGGGTTGCCATTTCCGTTTGTGAGAATAAAAATGATGGCAGAATTGAGTTAATATATGACCTATAGCAATAAACATATCAAACTTGAACCTGCTCTTGGCAGTCAGTACTATAACCTTCTGTCACATTAATGCCAGCTACTTCAGGTTTCTCTGGCCTTGCAGTTTTGCTTACACCATTTCACTTATAAATGATTTTAGGTTTTTATGTTGTTTGAGATCTGTCAACATAAAGAGTTTTGTTTTCTCTCTGTACAAATTTAAATAACATTTTGTTAGGTATAGTCTCATATTTGCCTTTCTAGAGAACTTTAAAAGGAAGTTTGTACTTTTCTGAAGATTGAGAAACACTGAACTAAAAAATTTTCAAGATTCCTTTCACCTCTAAGTAGCAACTCCCTTTAGGAGCAATGATTTTCTTGCCTTTTTCTAAATAATTCACAAAAGACTCGGGAACCACATAAGCTTGTTTTCTTGTGACTCCTGCCTCATATCTTGTTGGTGAGATAGTGGATACCAACATTGACCTAAAAATATAGCACAGCTGTTAGAAAATTACAGGAAAATATTACAAGATGCTCAGAATGTAAGTACATTTTTAGTAATATAGCTAATATTATATTAAATGTGTTCTAGAAACTTTTGACAATGCTTATATTCCATGGCTTCACAGCTCTTAGGCTCCACACACTACCTTACTTCTTTCTGCTTAGTGAGCTCTGTTGTTCAAGAGAGATCAATACTAAACTCTTCTGCAAAGAGTTCTCTGTGCCCCACCCACCCCATTCACATGAAGCATCAGATCAATCTCTCTTTGCTTACAAACTTTTACCACCAGTGGCACTGATCATAGCTCCATACATTTATCCTTCCCATGTCATCTCTGTCACTCTTTTATCAGTTTTCCCATGGCAAGCATGGTGTGTTACAACTATCTTCTTTCTCATTACCTGACGTAATGTTATGCACATAATAATGTCCAATAAACATCAGTTCACAAAATGAAATACAACCCCATCTTAAAAATTATTTGCAACTGCTTCAAATATAACTTCCCCAATTGAAATGGATATAACTTAGTCATTTACTCATTGTGGTACCAGGGAATGAGCTCAGACGGAAAAGCCAGATTGACAGATCTGAAATTTAATTCGATGTCTAATGCAGCTTAGTAGTATGATCCACGGTGGCTCAGTGGGTAAAGAAACTGCCTGCAATGCTGGAGACACAGGAGATGTGGGTTTGATCCCTGGGTTGGGAAGATCCCCTGGAGGAGGGCGTGGCAACCCACTCTAGTATTCTTGCCTGGAGAATCCTATGGATGGAGGAGCCTGGAGGGCTAAGTCCAAAAGATAGCAAAGAGCAGGACACGAATGAAGCAACTGAGCACACACGCGTGCAGTGTGACTTGAAGTGAACTGCTTCCTCTTTGGGGTCCGAAGTATGCCATCTCTGAATTGGGAACAATAGTTAGAAACCTTGCAAGTTTGTTCTGAAGGTTAAGAGAAATCATTAACAGATCTTAATTTCTTTACACAGTACACATCATAAGACAAAGTAATCACAAGGAAGTGTTAGTTCTTTTGCTCCTTTGAGTCTGATGGACTTTTTCTGTTAAAATGATTCCAATCACCAGAAATTTCAAATCTCTCTTATTTTCTGGTATCTTAGTAATTACCACAGAGGGAGGATATCTTGATTTATGAATCTTTTCATTCCCAGCATTTCACTATCCCTAGATGTTTCCCCACTTCCAGCCTCAGCTGGAGAAGAAAGAACACAGGAGATAGAACAAAAGAATCAATCGATCTCTGGCTTCAAGTTTCAAATAGCTAAGCTCCAACAGAATATATGATTAGAGAAATGTTTACCTGCCATCTCTTCCCATCCTCAGACAAGACCAAGATTCCACAGGGCTGAATTCAAAGGTGGGAAGTAAGGGAGAGAGTATAAATCCCAGACAGATTTAGGGAACGAGCTTTAGGGGGACTGTGACCTTCACCTTCAAGTCAAGCCCAGGGAACTGGCAATCCCCCGGAGGTCTTTTCATCTAGCACAGGCGGGAACAGAAACAGGCTCCTGCCCCGGGGTTGCCCGTGGACTGGCCTGAATCAGTTTCTCAGAGTCTGTAGCACCAGAAGAGTTACCTGATGCCCGAAAGGGGCTCAAGGAAGGGTTTATTACAGCCCACCATGGAGTCAGGTGCAGTAGAGTGGTTCCTGTCTACTAGGCAGTGAGGTGATGCGGTGGGGTGGCTTAGAGAACTGTGGTCCTGAAGAGCTCCTACAGGCAGGAATGAGGCACGACACAGTAGGGACAGTGCAGAAAGGCAATAAAGGCCCAGACGGTAACAAAGGATGATCCACACCCCATCCCATACCCACAAGCCCCCACCAGGTCCTTACACAACATAAGCTCCATACAAAAAAAAAGGTGGGGTGTGTGCTGATTCAATGCAATCACATTTCTAGTACCTAGTGGGATGAGAAATTAAAGCAGAAATAAAGTTTCTTATATAAAAAAAAACAAAGTAAATATGCTGTCCTAGGTCAGGTTTCGCTAAAGGCTGCGTCTAAGAGCAGGATTTGGGGGCATATGATTTCTTAAGGGAGTATTCTCAAGAAAAGGGGAGTGAGGAAAAAGAAATGATACAAATGAACCTACTTACAAAACAGACTAATAAACTTAGAAAACGAACTTACAGTTGCCGTAGGTGAGGGACAGTTAGGGAATATGGGATGTTCATGAACACACTGCTATATTTAAAATGGATAACCATCAAGAACCTACCATATAGCACATGAACTATGCTCAGTGTTATGTGGCAGCCTGTATGGGAGGGGGATGTGAGAGAGAATGGATACGTTATGGCTGAGTTCCTTAGTTGCTAACCTGATACTATCACAACATTGTTAATTGGCTATGAGTGAGTGAGTGAGTGAAGTTGCTCAGTCGTGTCCGACTCTTTGCGACCCTGTGGACTGTAGGACAGCAGGCTCCTCCATCCATGGGATTTCCCAGGCAAGAATACTGGAGTGGGTTGATACCCCAATGCAAAATAAAATGTTAAAGAAGAAAGTAAAAACAAACAACAATTCTCTCTCTCTCTCTCTCTCCACATATCAGAAGTTGTGATGGACCAAGAATTATGAGGAAATTAAGCCTGGACTGCAGTTTAAGATACTAATTTTCTTTTAGAATGGGAGAGGAAAGGATAAAATGAACTAGGAAAGAAGCAGCTTTTAGAGGGATCCAAAGATCAACATCTTTAAATCTATCTTGCCCTAACTATCTCCAAATTTTCTACAGTGTTCAACTTTCGGGTTTTAATCCTGATAATACTGAAGAGTCATCATATTACAGTTCTAATGAAGAAACAGAGTTAGGTGCACTGGTTCACTGCTCACAGCTTTGATCATGGATAGTTAGAGGTGATAAACAGAGAGCCAGGAATGGGAGGTCTAGATTTCCAATATCTCTAAATAAGAAGAAGCATTTGTGTCACTTTAGAGAAAGTAATATATGAAGATGGACTGCCAGCAACAAGAAGGAAAGAGAGAAGGCTTTGTTTATAATCAAGAGATCTCCAAGTAAGGAATCAATGCTAGGATTCTTGATACCGTCTGTCTGCTGGTAGGTGTTTACTGAATTACTGAGGTTAGAATCAGAGCCAACTGAATTGAACCAGGCTATCTACTTCTCAGTCATCTAGAGACACTGAGACTATCCCCCAGACCCTAAATGTAACCTATAGTCTTCAGTTCAGTTTAGTTGCTCAGTTCAGTTCAGTTCAGTTCAGTCTCTCAGTCGTGTCCGACTCTTTGAGACCCCATGAATCACAGCACACCAGGCCTCCCTGTCCATCACCAGCTCCCAGAGTTCACTCAAACTTATGTCCATCGAGTCGGTGATGCCATCCAGCCATCTCATCCTCTGTTGTCCCCTTCTCCTCCCTTCTTCAATCTTTCCCAGCATGAGGGTCTTTTCAAATGAGTCAGTTCTTCACATCAGGTGGCCAAAGTATTGGAGTTTCAGCTTCAACATCAGTCCTTCCGATGATTATTCAGGACTGATTTCCTTTAGCATGGACTGGCTGAATTTCCTTGCAGTCCAAGGGACTCTCAAGAGTCTTCTCCAACACTATAGTTCAAAATCATGAATTTTTCGGTGCTCAAATTTCTTTATAGTCCCACTCTCACATCCATACATGACTACTGGAAAAACCATAGCCTTGACTAGATGGACCTTTGCTGGTAAAGTAATGTCTCTGCTTTTTAATAAGCTCTCTAGTTTGGTCATAGCTTTTCTTCCAAGGAGCAAGTGTCTTTTAATTTCATGGCTGAAGTCACCATCTGCAGTGATTTTGGAGCCCAAAAAGATAAAGTATCTCACTGTTTCCATTGATTCTCCATCCACTTGCCATGAAGTGATGAGACCATATCCCATGACCTTAGCTTTCTGAATACTGAGCTTTAAGCCAACTTTTTCACTTTCCTCTTTCACTTTCATAAAGAGGCTCTTTAGTTCTTCTTCACCTTCTGCCATAAGGGTGCTGTCATCTGCTTATCTGAGGTTGTTGATATTTCTCTTGGCAATCTTGATTCCAGCTTGTGCTTCTTCCAGCCTGGTATTTTGCATGTACTCTGCATGTAAGTTAAATAAGCAGAGTGACAACATACAGCCTTGACGTATTCCTTTTCTGATTTAGAACTAGTATGTTGTTCTATGTCCAGTTTAACTGTTACTTCTTGACCTGCATATAGATTTCTCAGGAGGCAAGTCAGGTGGTCTGGTATTCCCATCTGTTTAAGAATTTTCCATAGTTTGTTGTGATCCACATAGTCAAAGGCTTTGGCATAGTCAATAAAGCAAAAGTAGATGTTTTTCTGGAACTCTCTTGCTTTTTCAATGGTCCAGTGGATGTTGGCAATTTGATCTCTGGTTCCTCTGTGTTTTCTAAATCCAGCTTGAACATCTGGAAGTTCATAGTTCATGTACTATTGAAGCCTTGCTTGGAAAATTTTGAGCATTACTTCATTAGCATGTGAGAACAGTGCAATTGTGCGGCAGTTTGAACATTCTTTGGCATTGCCTTTCTTTGGAATTGGAATGAAAACTGACCTTTTCCAGTCCTGTGGCCACTGCTGAGTTTTCCAAATTTGCTGGCATATTGAGTGCAGCACTTTCACAGCATCATCTTTTAGGATTTGAAATAGCTCAATTGGAATTCCATCAACTCCACTAGCTTTGTTCGTAGTGATGCTTCCTAAGGCCCTATAGTCTGCTTGCCTCACACTGATTAGGAAAACAGAAAAGGGAAACTTGTTTCCAAACTCCTGACCCTTAGATGTCGATATAAGTATTCTTCCCCTTCTTTTCTTTTTCTCCCACAGTCATGGAAGAAAACCAGAATCTCATCCTACTGATAGTAAAATAACCAATCTGCTACCATTTTTGGGATCTGTGTTTGCTTTTCTAATGTTTCTCTGATTGTAACCCTCCCATACTTAATGTTATTCTGTAAATGTTATCAGTACTTAAAACATAAAGATTTTGAACATACTTGACAGTATCTCTTCCACTGAGTCTAAATTTAAGGGAAATATATATTTGATAATGTACAAAGGAGCTGCAAAAGGAACATGGAAAATGAGGCTTGCTGACCACACATGGGGATAACAAACTTTGCAGGTGGCAACAGCACAACCTAGTTCTAAGCAAGACTCTCAAGAAACAGGTTCTTTCAGCACCAGTGACAAAGGAAATCTGATCAAGTTGGAGATCACACAGACACAGGGCTGTAATTCCACTGAGGCAAACAGCAGGGAAAGTCATTTCCCTGCCTACTTCAGCTGACAAAACGATGCCTCTTTTCTTGTTTATGGTTTGATGTTTCTCTGTTGCATTTGAAGGCTGAATGAAATGCAGAGATTGCATCAGTCTCTAAAGAAAGGGAAAGATGTGTTTGGTTGGAGAGACTGGAAGAAACACTTCAGTTAGCTTCTCTGGGTCCTAATCTAGACTAGGCTCTAATATCACAATTTGCTCTACTATTGAGGGAGAGATTGTTCAACATATCTCCTATAAGTAGTGAAAATGATTACAGAGCTTCAGCCCACGTGTGGGCCCACGGAATGCCCCGGGGTTGAATTCAAACATGTGTAAGACATCAGAATTTTCACTAATGCTCAATATTTGTACAGGCAACATCTAATTACTGGAGTTTTTCATTGTTGTTGTTGTTTTAAGTAAACAGTTGGCAAAATCTAATGCACAAGGTGACATCCTAAACCTTAACTGGATTTCCAGCCTTATAACTTGAGCAAACAAATCAATATTACATCATTATATGATTTTTCCCCTAATCTGAAACCTTAGATGGTTTGAAGATTCTAATTCTCACAGTTTTTTTTTGTTTGTTTTTTTAGTTTGATGCTGACGGATTTTTCTAATCAGATCCCCTTATGCTATGCTACAACGCTTTGGCTTATTCTTGACTCTACTTTGGTTATGTTCCTCCTATCTCACCCATCACCCATTTATCCCGTTCAAATAAGACATAAGGAAAAGCCTAAGTCTACGGTAACATTTTATCTCTTATCAGAGTCACTGAGCTGGTCAACAATTTCCAGGTTCCTAAGCATTAACCCATTCCTACTAAATTAAAATCTGAGGTTTGTCCTAAAAATCTGCATTTTTAAGAAACTCTGAAGTTCTACATACATGAAAAAATCTGAGACGCTCTGCTTGTAAGCTCTGTAGAGAATTTATCTTGCACTGCTGGAATGTGTCTGGCTACTGAATGTTTGATTAATACTGGTATAAAATGAAATAAAGTCACACACTAATTTATTTAGACAAACACCAAATAGACACACTATCATGTATAAAATAGGAAAACAACAAGGACCTGCCATATAGCATAGGGAGCTATAATCAATACCTTGTAATAACCTACAATAGAAAAGAATTTTAAAAAGTATACGCACACACAAGTGGCTGAACTATGCTAAGAACTAAGGGACATTTGACTTAATTTTAATATTTTATAATTAGTTCATTCCTTCATCAAAAATTGAAGTTAGTCCATTTTGACCTAAGTCTAGACTTGAGATTGCTTTCTCACTTTCTTTTGGCTAGTCATACCGATCAGGATAAAATGGGGAAGACAGACAGTTGGATATGGTCCAGAACCATCTTTAGCCTATTTTCTATCCCCGCTTCAACCTTGTCAGATCTCTGTCCATAATCTGTAAAACTACCTTCTCACCTTCAGAATATGGTAAAGTACTTGGACAGAAGTGCTGTGTCCAACATATAATCTCCTTCTTTGTCTTTTCTAGCATAGATTATGCTATTCTCTGAGCTAATGTGATCAGCTAGATGACTCATCTTAAATTAAAAGACACAACTCATCTGTGTTTTCTAAGTTGCAAGCAAAAGTACAAATTGTGACCAAGATTAATCTGCCAAGTGTTAAATTCCTTATTTCCCTTTCATGTGTATATACAACATGCAAATCTATTGTACCACAGAATAGTCTGGATTTGTGTGTGTGTGTGTGTGTGTCCACATGCACGTGCGTGCACACGTGCTCAGCCATGTTTGATTCTGTGACCCCATGGACTGCAGCTTGTTAGTCTCCTCTGTCCATGGGATTTGCCAAGCAGGAATACTGGAGTGGGCTGCCATTTCCTCTCCAGGGGATGTTCCCAACCCAGGGAAGATCAAACTCACATCTCTTGCATCTCCTGCATTGGCAGATTAATTATTTACCACTGCACCACTGGGAAGCCCAGGACCGTTCCACAGGTTCATTTTTTATCTTAAACTCAATATATTTTAGAAACAAAAACAAACTCTTCACTGTCTCCCCTTTTAGGTGATGATCAGCACTGAAATATTAACCACAGTAGATTTCTAACTTAGTAGTTATAACAAAAGTTATACTGATATAACAAAATTTATAACATATACTGAGTATTTCCTATGTCCCAAGATACAAATACTAAATATTTACTAATTGTTATTTTATTAAATGGAGAAGGCAATGGCACCCCACTCCAGTACTCTTGCCTGGAAAAATCCCATGGATGGAGGAGCCTGGTAGGCTGCAGTCCATGCTAAGGGTCGGACACGACTGAGTGACTTCCTTTTCAATTTTCACTTTCATGCATTGGAGAAGGAAATGGCAACCCACTCCAGTGTTCTTGCCTGGAGAATCCCAGGGACGGGGGAGCCTGGTGGGCTGCTGTCTATGGGGTCACACAGAGTCGGACATGACTGAAGTGACTTAGCATTTTATTAAAAACTCAATTCTACAGAATATTGAACCATTAATACCACCATTTACATATGAAGATAATCAGGTTTAGGAAGGTAAAGGTACTTGCCCAAAGTTACACAGGTAGCAATTCTCGGAGACATGAATTGAACACAATTCTCTTTGATGCTAAATTCATAGCTATTAAACCTTGGCAACATAGCAAAGTCATTCCTCCAATCAAGAATCATCAATGGGGATAAAATTTAATATTAATCAGAGTCAATATGTCAGAAACAATCTGAAATGAGATTTTGGACCTTCTGAAATTAAACTAAAGCAGAATGTTAAACTTTTAAAAAGTCACATATTTATGGTTGTGTACTTTGATGGGTATGTGATACACTTAATAATGAAAAGATGTATAAGAGAGAAATACATTTGCATCATGTTTTATTTATGCTACAATAATTAAGTTCATACATTCAACTGAAAAAAATCATGAAATATTTCAAAAAAAATCATCAATGATTTCATGTCCTATGTCAGGGGAACAAAAAACCCTTAAGATTTAGTGATCTGGCTGCTTCTTGTTAATTTAATCCTCATTTTCACCAGTCTTTCACAGGGGTCCCCACACTACCAGGCCATTGTCCCTAAAGTTCCTGCCAAGGCTCAGTGAGCTTCTGTCACCTTCCTTCATGTGGTTTTCCTCAGAATGCTCTCCTGAAAAGCATTTCCTGTCTCTCTTCCCGTAATCCTGCTGCTGCTTCACCCTCATGATACCTTCCATGTCCTGACTCTAACCACACACAGTTTAATATAGTTGCAGAGTTAATATCCATCCTTTAGCTCCTATAGGTAATAGCTTCATGTTGGGTGGACTCCAGGAGTTGGTGATGGACAGGGAGGCCTGGCTGCTGTGGTTCATGGGATTGTAAAGAGTCGAACAATACTGATCAACTGAACTAAACTGAAGTTTGCATTCAGAGTTTATCTAAAGTAAACTTATTCATTGAAAACAGGGTCTGTGAGTTCACAATTTGTCTTTTACCTGAAAACAGAATGTGAAACTCATAGAAAGCTCTGAATAAATTCTTTACATATAAGTGATAATAAATGAGAACTAATTTAAAGCATAAAATATGACCACATGAATTTTTAGAAATTTCATATTGGTATGAGTCACCTCAAAATAGTAGAAAAGGGATCAAACACATATTTTTCCAATAGTGATTGAGATGTTTGACAATTCAGCTTCAGTAGGAGTTTAATTATAAAACGAAAGTAATAAAAGATGAAAAAAATATAATCCAAAAGATTTCTGCACTATACTGAAAGACAGATCAATAATAATAAGTTGGATTTTTAGCCTTTAGGAATACACGGGTACCAAAAAGAAAAGCAAACCTTAGAAAAGATATTCTGGGCTATCTGTAGTGAATGAACAACATTAGTTTAAAATCAATGTTGTATTTCACTGGAATGAAATAAGATGTATTAGAACCTCAACAAGATAAACAAATGCTTGATGTCTAATAATAACTCTAATAGATAAAAGCTTCTTAAGGACACATGTGTGAGCAAAATATTGGAAGGACGGCCAATTCAATGGTTAATGTCATTAAGTTATTTAGAACCACTGATAAAAATACAACACTTTCCAAACTCTCAGCCAGGGTCAAGCCTAGGTGAACGATGAAAGAAATGACATATGAATACTTCATTTTCCTTTTCACTCTCTTCCCTCTACTTTATACCACAGTCATCATGAAGCTAGTGAAGCCAAGCTTTGTTGTAGTTTAGTCACTAACTTGTGCCCAACTCTTTTGTGACCCCCATGGACTGTAGCCCACCAGACTCCTCTGTCTATGGGATTTCCAAGGCAAGAATACTGGAGTGGGTTGTTATTTCATTTTCCAGGGGATCTTCCCATCCCAAGGATCAAACCTGAGTCTCCTGAATTGGCAGGAGCATTCTTTACCACTGTACTACCTGGGAAGTCAAGTTTTAGGATCTCCATTTTACTCAGGCTCCATCTAATTCTCTACATTTGTATCTAGTAAGTCAGCGTATTTAAATTCCTTTTCTTAAGGCGGGCCCTCCAATCTGTTTAAACTTCAGGTCCCACAATCCTTGGTTAGGCCCTGACCATAAGCACACACTCTCTTGGAATCTAAGAAACTTTTAAGATTCTATTTTGCAAAGATTTTCTTTATTCTGATTATCTGGAGGTCATTTATTTATGTTCCAAAGAACAGAGACAAATTCTCCTTATCTCCTGTCATGTGGGGAGGAGGAAGGACATTTGAGGGAACATGGAAATAAGCAAGACAGTCTCAGGCAGTAAAGGTTCAGGTTGCATTGGAATATCTCTAGAGTTTGCAGGGTATCAACCTAATTGGCATTTGAAAGACTGAAAAGGGAAGCTTTAGGCATCAGAATATTTAATTTCTTCCTTGGCAGTAGAAATATTGGTCTTTTACTTCTGTAATGACTGTAACTTCCTATCTCTTGTTCTATGACTTCTGTCACTAATAACTGAATATATAACACTTTCCTGTGGGTATTTTTTCATTAGCTATTTCTTGCAACTTTGTGGTTCCCTACATTTATCTTACAATTTTTGCTGTAAGTAGTTCATCCTATCTCGGGTTTACCATTCCCAAGATAAGCAAGTGATCGGTTCTAACCAATGTTATTCCTGTTGAGTCAAAGCTTGCAAAGTAAATCATTTGGGAAATCATTTTCTAGCCATAAATTGGCTGCCCATGAATAGCATGCCCTGCCCTGGCCAAATGGATATCTGGGTGTGAAGAGATGAAGACAGAATCAGACTACCTGTGCAGAAAAATGTCATTGGCAATTATAACTCCCTTGGCAGGGACTGTGGATAGAAGTTTCCCTCAGAAAAAAACTAGATATGGCTGCCCTTGAACTAGTCAATATGGTCTTTCATCTTTACTCAGGAAGCTAGGCACATTAGGAACTTAACCAATTTTGCTTTCCTTTTCTGGGATTTTCCAAAAGTATAATAGAACCCAAGATTTCAATATCTCCTCACCTGCCCATTTATGCCCAACTCACCAGGGATGAAACTGTATTCACAAACAAAATAAAACAAAACCAGTTAGTTCTTTTTGGTCTGTTTAAAGTTGTTTTCAACTCAGTTATTCACAAATAAAATTTTCTTCTTCCTAGATATTGAATAGCTTACCTAGTGGCTCAGATGGTAAAGAATCTGTCCCTAATGCTGGAGACCTGGATTTGATCCCTGGGTTGGTAAGATCCCCTGGAGAATGAAATGGCAACCCACTCCAGCATTCCTGCCTGGGAAATCCCTGAGACAGAAGAGCCTGGCAGGCTATAGTCCATGGGGTCACAAAGAGTCACACACGACTGAGTGACTAACACTAGATATTAAATCATCAGAAGAAAAGACTTGAGACCCAACTAAATTGTTCCTATTTCAAGGATGTCTTCCATAGATCTACTTTTACATTTTTCTTTTTTTTCTCATAGCACATGATTTTATCCTTATATCTACATAAAATATAATTCTGCTCAGTAATATAAACAATTGAATACTTATTTTCTTATTTTTTAAATTTTCATAGGCTTAATGATAATAGAAATAACAATATTTTGTGATTTAATTAAACTAATAATAATGCAAGTATACAACTTGCTATATGTGTCAGAAACTGTACTAGCATTCCCGCGTGTTATCTCCCTTGCTGCTGCTGAGTCGCTTCAGTCGTGTCTGACTCTGTGTGACCCCATAGACGGCAGCCCACCAGGCTCCCCCGTCCCTGGGATTCTCCAGGCAAGAACACTGGAGTGGGTTGCCATTTCCTTCTCACTTCCATTTCACTTCCATGAAAGTGAAAAGTGAAAGTGAAGTTGCTCAGTCGTGTCTGACTCTTTGCAACCCCATGGACTGCAGCTTACCAGGCTCCTCCTTCCATGGGATTTTCCAGGCAAGAGTATTGGAGTGGGGTGCCATTGCCTTCTCTGATTATCTCCCTTAATCCTCCCTAAAACCTCTGACGTAGATTCTATCCACTTCATCATATTACAGATGAGGAAATGGAGACTCAGGGCTATTAAGCAACTTGCTCAGTTAATAGGCAGAGTTGTTGTGATTTAAACCAGGAAGCCTCATTCTATAGCAGCAATTTTAAAATCTGCCTAGACACTGGAATCACCTGAGGAGTTTTACTACCCTGGGTCCCTCCCCCAGAGTTTCTGATTTATTGATCTTACAAGGATTTTTTTTCCCTCTCCCTAGGTGATTCTATTATGCATCCAAGCATGTAACTACTGCTCTACAGCCTAAGTTGTTAACCACTAGGCAATATAATGAGTTAATGAACAAGCTGTCTCCTCATTGTCCATTTTTAAAAAATAAATATGGACTGACAGTTCAATTTAAATAAAAATAACAATAATATTTAATTGGCCACTCCGAAAAATAATGAAACCAATTTTGTCAAAATTGATTTACCCTGACTAGACCACTTGTCAAAGAGTTAATGCTATTTCCCAAAGAGAGGCAGTGAGTGGATTCTGTAAATGGCCAGGTCAGTCTCCCTCACTTTTTCATGTGGACAGGGACTGAACAGGGAAGCTACAGAAGGCATCAAACTGACTGTTCAGATGGGTCCCTTCGTCCATTTCTTTGTTTTAAGCTTTCCAATTCCCTCACCCTATTACCCATAATGCCTCGTTCCTCCTTGCTTTGTCTCCACTGCAAAGTGGGAGCTGCAGTGCTTTCAACAATGAACAGAGTAGGCAACTGGAGTTTTATTTTCTGCTCTGGAGCCAAATCTTTTCTATTAGTCACAGTCAATCTGAAGATATAGATAAAAGAACCTAGACAAAACTGTAAATACTAATCAGGCACTAATTCTCTATGTGTTAGTCACTAAACTGATAGTAGAAAATGAGTGAGAGAAATTTCAAAGCACGAATCGCCTTGCAGGGAAGATGTGAAGACAAATGGGGAAGGATGAACTGTAAAGTTTTAACTTGTTTCTTGATGTGTGTGTGTGTCTGTCTATCTCCTAGTGTTTGTAACTCACTATGATCAAGCTAAAGTTTGAGAACCACTGCCTTCTTCAACTAGTCCTACCTGTTCCTCAGAGGGCTGAGAAATAATACATAAACAGACAATTGTGAGACCACGGATGATGATGAAACTGACCCACAAATAATGCAGCCTCGAATATAGGCAGCCAAAAAACAACCTCTGCAGCAATCAACCTAGAGGCAGGATTTGGAAAATGACTGTCAGCTTCCCTAACTTTTGTCTCTCAAAAGTCGGTTTGCAACTCAGAATGAACTAGAAAAAAGATCAATATGCTTCTTGAAACAGTCCCAGGAGATGATCTCTTCTCCTTGGCCCACCCTCAGCTTTTCCACACCAATACATGCAACCAGGGCATATCTGAAGTTTTCCACCTTCTTACTGTAAAGCTTTCCCACTCTGCCTGCTTTTGAGTCACCGTCAAACACAAGTGGAGTGGTTGACTCCTTTACAGCAAGATCTGAATAAATAACCTCTATTTGTTCTTACTGACGAGTCTTAACTTATTTCCACAGAGCAAGAGGAGGAGGCATCTGTGCTGTGCTGGAAATTTGAGCCCATCCTCTCCAGACAGGTGAGCTTTCCTGTATGTGTTTCCTTGAAATCCCCTTGTCTCCCCCCATTAAGATGTCTTCAGGGAGGCAGCAGCCATGACTACAGAAGGGGTGATTGGAACCTGCATTGAGTTTGGAAAGATCAGCTTGACCTTCTGCCAATGTCACAGTGGTGTTTGAGTAAGAACCTCAGACCTCAGCAACAATCTCAAAAGAGGGATGAACTCCTGAATTTAATCACCTCTACACCTGAGATAAGAAAAACCGTATCATCCACAGAATTGACCTGGAAATTATGAGTCATTTTTTTCTTCTTAACATCATACAGAAGGAGGGTTCAAGATAGAAACCAAGTTCAGCTAGGGGAAAATAAAGTTTTATTTTGGTCCAGTTCACTACTTAAGTGGTGCTAACTTGAGTTGGCTACTCAAAAATTTGGAGGAAAGGGCATATTTACTCTGATAGAGGGAAAATCTCTACACCTGATTCATGGAGAAGACTATATCTTGAGAAAGAAAGTTGAGAAGAGTTTTGATACATGCACCTTTACCCTCCCTCTAAACTCCAGAGCTATTAGCACAAACACCTTGCTAATTTAACCATAGAAGATAAGACAACAATAATACAGAAATCACCATGGTGACCATGCCCCAAGCCTTCACTGGCTGAACCAGCTCGGTGGTGAGAAAATGATATAATGCACCCCAGTCATCTCATACCAACCCCCAGACATCACTTCACTCATAACTTCCTAGATGTGAAGATGAGCGTCTTTGGGATTTCTACAATTATTAAATATGTCTCTGAACAATTTAAAAAGGGCATAACCAAATACCAAAAGAAACTATTTCTTATTAAGGCTGACTATTTAATTAAAAAAATGTCTTTTCCTACTGTCTAACCTACATTTCTTGAACAGAAACTGGGTCCTTTACTGAATTCATTGTCCCTCTTCATCTCCAAAACTGATGTTTTAAAGGTTTTTTGTTTTTGTTTTTGTTTTTTTACCTAGAAGAATGAAGCAGAATTAGCACAAGTAATTAGCAGGTTTAGTTAGAATTTAGAAACTGAGAGGTAAACGAAATTAAAGTTGGGGCAAATAAATTAGTAAAAGGTGCTAGAGTAGTGTGTGCTCGTTAATTAAGTGTTGTTATTCAATGTGTCAGCACCGCCAACCCAACGCTTTGTGTAGTTTAGAAACACAGAGGAGGAAAGGCTGATACCCAAGGGAGCAGAATGGGAAGGTGTTGAGTGTGGTGTGAACTTCCTGGGACGGGATGAAGAAGCAGGCATCTCTGGGATTGTTCCAGCCTTCCTGACTGTGACCTGCCTTTCCTTTCAGTGAAAGCCCCAAGGTGGCCATGGGAAAGGGAGTCTGAACTGCTTCTGCTGCTGCTGCTAAGTCGCTTCAGTCATGTCCGACTCTGTGCGACCCCACAGACGGCAGCCCACCAGGCTCCCCCATCCTAGACTTTGGCAAAGCTGTGCTTGGGAGCCTTAGATGTCAATATCCGGTTATAAGAGGTTATCTTAGTCTGTTTGGGCTCTAGGATAAAGTACCACCGAGTGGGTGGTTTATCAACAACAGATATTTATTTCTCACAATTCTCAAGGCTAGAGATCTGAGATCGGGGTCCCAGCATTGTTGGGATGAGTGGAGGCTCTCTTCCAGGTTTCAGACTTCACTGTGTCCCCATATGGAGGAAGAGCTAACTTTCTAGGGCCTCTTTTATAAGGACATTGATCCCATTCAAGAGAGCTCTGCTCTCATCACCTAATCACCTCTCTAAGACCTGGTCTCCTGACACAATCATTGTGGGCATTAGGTTTTCAGCACAGGAATTTTGAAGGCACACGCATTCTGACCATAGCAGAGGCCAAAGT
Source organism: Capra hircus (assembly GCF_001704415.2). Lineage (NCBI taxonomy): Eukaryota > Metazoa > Chordata > Mammalia > Artiodactyla > Bovidae > Capra > Capra hircus. Next base: position 41,092,315 of record NC_030813.1, read on the forward strand.
GTTCATAAAAGAGCTGAGCTTATTTATTAGTGTGCTATAACAGCTGCCAGAAGTACCCCAAACAGGGTGGCTTAAGCAACTGAAATTTCTCACAGCTCTAGTGGCTGGAAAACAGATCTAGGTGCTGGCAGGGTGGTTTCCTCTGAGGCTTCTCTCCCTGGCTTCGAGACAGCATCTTCTCCCTGTATCTTTCACATGGTCTTCCCTCAGTGTGTGTCCTGATCTCCTCACACTTTAAGGACATCAGTTATGGTGGGTGAAGGACCATCCCAATGACCTCACTGAACTTTAATAACCTCTTTCAGTTCAGTTCAGTTCAGTCGCTCAGTCGTGTCTGACTTTGCGATCCCATGAATTGCAGCACGCCAGGCCTCCCTGTCTATCACCATCTCCCGGAGTTCACTCAGACTCATGTCCATCAAGTCCATGATGCCATCCAGCCATCTCATCCTGGGTTGTCCCCTTCTCCTCCTGCCCCCAATCTCTCCCAGCATCAGAGTCTTTTCCAATGAGTCAACTCTTCACATGAGGTGGCCAAAGTACTGGAGTTTCAGCTTTAGCATCATTCCTTCCAAAGAAATCCCAGAGCTGATCTCCTTCAGAATGGACTGGTTGCATCTCCTTGCAGTCCAAGGGACTCTCAAGAGTCTTCTCCAACACCACAGTTCAAAAACATCAATTCTTTGGCGCTCAGCCTTCTTCACAGTCCAACTCTCACATCCATACATGACCACAGGAAAAACCATAGCCTTGACTAGACAGACCTTGGTTGGCAAAGTAATGTCTCTGCTTTTGAATATACTATCTAGGTTGGTCATAACTTTTCTTCCAAGGAGTAAGCGTCTTTTAATTTCATGGCTGCAGTCACCATCTGCAGTGATTTTGGAGCCCAGAAAAATAAAGTCTGCCACTGTTTCTACTGTTTCCCCATCTATTTCCCATGAAGTGATGGGACCAGATGCCATGATCTTCGTTTTCTGAATGTTGAGCTTTAAGCCAACTTTTTCACTCTCCTCTTTCATTTTCATCAAGAGGCTTTTTAGCTCCTCTTCACTTTCTGCCATAAGGGTGGTGTCATCTGTGTCATCTGCATATCTGAGGTTATTGATATTTCTCCCGGCAATCTTGATTCCCACTTGTGTTTCTTCCAGTCCAACGTTTCTCATGATGTACTCTGCATATGAGTTAAATAAGCAGGGTGACAATGTACAGCCTTGACGTACTCTTTAAGACTTGATTTTATTTTTTTAAAGTCCTATTTGAATTTGTTAAAATATTGCTTTGGTTTTATATTTTGGTTTTTGGCTGTAAGGAGTCTGGGATCTTAGCTCTTCAGCCAGGGATTGAACCCACACCCCGTGCACTGAAAAGCAAAGTCTTAACCATTGGACCATCAGCGAAGTCCCAAAACTCAATTTTAAATACAGTTACCTTCTGAGTTACTGGGGGTTAGGCCTTAAACACATGACTTTTGGGGAACAGAATTATGCCCATTCAGCCTGCTGGAGAATTTTGTATTTTTAAATAAATGAAGAAAGAAACCGTTTATTTAAATATAATAAACTAGCTTCTCATAAATACACATGTCATCTTATTCTGAATTGTCCAAATGCTTTTATAACCCCCACTTTCTAGCAAAACTGGTCAGTGAAGGCAAGAGAAATTACAATCACTTAAGTGATTAAATCTGTATTCAACCCAGGTATCCCCTGCGCACAATTTGCCCTCTGTTCCACTCTTATCTTGCCCTGTCCACAGAAGAGGGAATAGAAATGCAGAAATTTGTGGTGTCTATGCTTAGAGATTTCATTCTAATGATTCTTTTTCTTAAGTGTTTAAAAATTGATTTATTTTTGACTGCACTGGATCTTCATCGACACTAGGACTTTTTTCTAGTTTCAGCGAGCAGAGGCTCCTCCCTAGTTGTAGTGTGCAGGCTTCACATTGGCTACTCTTGCTGTGGAGCAAGGGCTCTGGGGCACATGGGCTTCAGAAGTTGTGGCACATGGGTTCAGTAGTTGCATTTCCTGGGCTCTGCAGCACAGGCTTGATCGTTGTGGCACACGGGCTTAGTTGCTCCACAGCATGTGGGATCCTCCCGGATCAGGGATCGAAGCTGTGGCTCCTGCATTGACAGGTGGATTCTTTACCACTAAGCCACCAGGGAAGCCCTCTAGTGATTCTTACTGTGTGTTAAATACTAATTTTCTTGATTGGTGGATGATTTAATTACTTAAATGTTTGAAATCATCTTAGTTTTCTTTATTTCATTATTTGATGCTGGGTAATCGTGCACCCAAGTTTAAATCACTGTCTTCTTATATGTGTATATATATACTGGAGTGGGTTGCCATTTCCTTCTCCAGGAGATCTTCCCAACCCAGGGATTGAACCCAGGTCTCCCACGTTGTAGGCAGACGCTTTACTGTCTGAGCCACCTGGAAAGTTGCATATATATATATAAAAGAATTTTATACCTGGAAAGGTAATATTCCTTTTGAAGGTATTTGCCATTTTGAAGGTACTATCTTGTAATGGAATCCACAAAGAAAGAGAATATATCTTATTAAAACACTTGTGACCTAATTCTAATTCTGGCTGTGTGACCTTTGGCGAGTCACTCAATGTCTCTGAACTGCACATTCCTCGTTAGTTAAAATGTGATAATGTAAGCGAAGAAGTAAATGAGATACTGCATGTAAATCAAAAAGCATGCTGCTCAATATATTGCTTTTCTCTACTCTAGGTTAATTATGCAAGTGGAAATATGATTTATTCAGATCTTTCCAATATATGATCATGAAAATAAAAAAGTCCTTCAAAAGGTCTCCAAAAGTCTAAACTGTAACTCCACTTTGAGTCATTTTGCCTCTTTGAGCCTTAGGGTTTTTAATACTGAAATGGAGAGGATGGTCTGAATGTTTTTGCCCCATCCCCCAAATTCATATGTAAACTTTTAGTGTCCAATGTAATGGCTTTTGGAGGTGGGGCCTTTGGGAGGTTCTTAGATCAAGAGGGTGGAACCCTCATAAATGGGGTTAGTGCCCTTAGAAAAAGCACCACAGAGCTTTCCTTTGCTCCTTAGGCCATGTGAGGACACAGCAAAAAGCTGGTCATCTATGACCCGGGAAGCAGATACCTACCAGACACAAAATCTAAAAACTGTCTTGGACTTAGCCTCTGGAACTGTGAGAAATATTTTTCTTTCTTTATAAATCAGCCAGTCTATGGTATTTTGTTATAGCAGCCTGAATGGATTAAAACAATGGCCAAGTTTTGGACTTGTTAGAATCAATCAGGAGGACAATGCATGCAAAACACCAAAACAAAAAGTCACTCTGTCTTGTACACAGCAGACTCTGATGGCCAGATAAGAACAGTTTCTGTGTCAGGATCAGTTCTACTTTGGGGAAGAAGCATTAATCCTGACATGTTACAGAGGGCTGGAATGGTTAGGTTTAATTTACTAAACATTTCTTTGTAGGAATTATTTCTCAGTGAAAGGAAACAAAATTTGCAGCCTAAGGAAAATAGAGCAGGGTGTAATTTTTACAAATCTATATTTTCCCCAGTTGTGCAGGGTCATCTGATAATTCTGAGCACAATAAAAATGGAAATGGGGCCAGAACTTCATATCTCCTAAATTATAATTTTCCAGGTCACCTCTCTGCATCTTAAGATAAACCTGGTACTCAAAACAGAATTGTGCGGAAGTTGGGGAGGCACGGGGAAGCAGAGACAGGAATGCAGGTGAAGAGAGGCTCTAGCACACCATCTTGAGACTTCTTGCTTTATGCTGACTTTGGCACATCAGGATGTCAGCTGAGCTTGAGGTATCTGCCACCGATTCCAGTTTTTACTTCCAAGACTAGAGGTGGGGCAGTTTCTATGAAAGAATTTTCTCTCTGAATTATTTTAAAACTATGTTGAATACTTACTGTTGATTTTATGTAAAATATATTTTCTTTTATTTATTCAATTCACATTTTTTGAATGCCAGGCACTTTAGATTTAAGGACTTGGGAAACAATTCTAAGCAGATAGAGACAAATATGTCTGCCCTCACAAAACTTATAATTTCAAAATCGTCTTTTCGTAACTGTGTTAAGATTCAGTCATTTGTTTTTAATGCCATGGTAGAGTGTAGCTGCTCTTAAACATTATGACCTCTTAACACTCTTAAAAATTTTAAGAACCACAAAGAAATTTTGTTTATACAGGTAGTGTTTACTATATTAAAAATTGAAACTAAAGATTTTAAAATATCATTAATTTATAAAACAAACCTAAACCCATTATGTACCCCAAATAACATATTTTATGAAAAAGACATATTTTCTAAAACAAAGAAATAGTGAGAAGAGTCACATTGGTTTGCATTTTTGCAAATCTCTTTTCTATCTGGTTTAATACAATGACTAGATTTTTATGTTTGCTTCTTTATTTAATCTGTGGTATCTGTAGAATGCAGTCTTTGGAAAAACTTCTCTGTATTTGAGATTTTGAGAGAAAAAAGGCAAATAAGGTTGTAGTATTGCGATGAACAAATTTTTTACTTTATGGACCTCTAAGATGATCTCAGGGAGCCCTACAGTAAAGTTCAGGGACTCCATGGTATAGTGGCAAAAACACATTTATAAAACCCAAGTTCTAATCTGTGATCTTCAGAAATGATTTCATCTCTTAGTCTCTGCTTCCTCCATCTGAAAACAAGAGGTTTGAATTAAATTATGACCAGAATCTTTTCTAGCTATGACATTTCATGCTGTCTGTCCTCTCTAAGTTGGTCATTTAATATTTTAATAGAGTGGATATTTTCTTCTTTTGATTTCCCTTTATCCCTATCTTTCCAGGCCTGGAACTAACTGAGCTAGGAAAAAGAAAGGGAATATTTGTGACATTCAGATATTAAAAAAGCTACAGAGTCTTGGCAAAATAAAGCTCAAGACCATTCTATGAAGATGTCACCTTGACAATGAGGCTGGCTTAGTACTGACAACAGATGTTTGGCCCCAGAATGGACTGGTAAATGCTGCTTCTATTTACATATTCATTTGTCCTGTCCTGTATCAGCATGATTTCATCCACATGATCTCAGTCCCTTAGCACTATTATTCTGAAAAACCCTGATGACTGGCAATAGTCATTTAAGCCAAAGTATTAAAGGAAGTGGTAAGGCTTTGGGATAGTGAAATAAGTAGTTTAGGGATATCCAAGGTACCTAAAGGATGCAGGCAAACAGGAGTCCCCAGGGCCTGCCCCACCTGAAAAGGGTGGGCTCCCAAGTCCCTCACATTGTCCCTGTCCCCACCCTTTGCTTTAGAAAAGTTCCTCTTCCCTACTCTTTGAGAGATGAATAAGACAGTGGTGCTCAAACTTCATTGTGCATCAGAATCTCCAGGAAGGAGATTTTCTAGACCAACCCTCACAGTTTCTAATTCAGCAGGTTTGGGGTGAGGGTCAAGAGTTTGTATTTTCAGCAAGTTCCTAGATGATCCTTGGCTTGCCTGATACCTCAGTTGGTAAAGAATCTGCCTACAATGCAGGAGACCCTGGTTCAATTCCTGGGTCAGAAAGATCCCCTGCAGAAGAGTTAGGCTATCCACTCCAGTATTCTGGCCTGAATAATTCCATGGACAGAGAAGCCTGGCGGGCTACAGTCCATGGGGTTGCAAAGAGATGGACAGGACTGAGTGACTAACGCTTTTACAGGTGATCCTATGGCCCAGTTTGCTGTATCTCAGACCACACTTTGAAAACCACTGGAATATCAAAAATTACAGGTGATTTGAGCTGAAAGAAAATAACAAGGTTTTTGAACTCTGAATGTCTCTGCAATCAGGTTTCAAAACAAGTATACTTCCCACCCCCACTGCCCCCCAACATAATGGTCTGTTCCATTCTAACCTCTTCATATTAAAAGTGAAGTAAGAGGGTCACATGACTCCTCATATGTTTTAGCATAGCTAATTCCATAAGGATCACACTAATCATAATATTCTCTTGCTATTTTGCTTCTCTTGAGTTGAGGAAAGGGAGTTTTCCCAGATGGATGACAGGGGTTACTGTATGGCTAATTCCTTAATTTGAACAATTCCTTTTTAGTAATTGCAGTTCAGTAAAGTATTAGGAGTAAATATGTGGCTTCTGTTCATGATTTAGACTCTTTGAGTTTATAAATTCCCTGCAGTTGTCTTGAGCAGATGAGCCTGTAACCTTTCCAGTCTAGGTTAACTTCAGTTTTCCATGACCTTCCACCAAGCTTAAACACATCAAAGATGCTAATGATTAAAATAAATGTGACCCATTATGTTATCTAAACAGTGTTCTTTCTTTGGAAGCCCAGGATGGCAGTCAAAGCACTTCCCGGAGACCATCATGGCCTTGAGGTAAGCTTTCACTGGCCTTATAGGGCCAAAGATGGGTTGCTAATAAATCAGGTAAGTGCTTGGTGTTGGAGCAGGTGGTTTCATATATAGTATTTCATGTTATGCTAGTGTTGTTAAGAGAAGCACTGCCTCCAGTTCTTTGTTGCAAGGCTTGCTTTTGTACCAACCCAAACATATAGTCATTGTCATGACTCTTTTTATGATTTCATAGCACTTTTTTCTATCTAAAATTACCTTATTCATACTTTGTGTCATCGAATGTTCAAATTACCATACAACTGCACTTATCTCACACGCTAGCAAAGTAATGTTCAAAATTCTCCAAGCCAAGCTTCAACAGTATGTGAACTATGAAATTCTAGATGTCCAAGCTGGATTTAGAAAAGGCAGAGAAACCAGAGATCACATTGCCAACATCCACTGGATCATTGAAAAAGCAAGAGCGTTTCAGAAAAACATCTACTTCTGCTTTACTGACTATGCCAAAGCCTTTGTGTGCATCACAACAAACTGTGGAAAATTCTGAAAGAGATGGGGATACTAGACCACCTGACCTGCCACCTGAGAAATCTGTAAGCAGGTCAGGAAGCAACAGTTAGAACTGGACATGGAGCAACAGACTGGTTCCAAATCTGGAAAGGAATACACCAAGGCTGTATATTGTCATCCTTCTTATTTAACTTATATACAGAGAACATCATGAGAAACGCTGGGCTGGATGATGCACAAGTTGAAATCAAGATTACTGGGAGAAATATTAATAACCTCAGATATGCAGATGACACCACCTTTATGGCAGAAAGTGAAGAAGAACTAAAGAGCCTCTTGATGAAAGTGAAAGAGGAGAGTGAAAAAGTTGGCATAAAACTCAACATTCAGAAAACTAAGATCATGGCATCGGGTCCCATCACTTCATGGCAAATAGATGAAGAAACAATCGAAACAATGAGAGATTTTATCTTTTGGGGCTCCAAAATCACTGGAGATGGTGACTGCAGGCATGAAATTAAAAGACATTTGCTCTTTGAAAGAAAAGTTAGGACCGGTCTAGACAGGATATTAAAAAGCAGAGACATTACTTTGCCATCAAAGGTCTGACTAGTCAAAGCTATGGTTTTTCCAGTAGACATGTATGGATGTGAGAGTTGGACTATGAAGAAAGCTGAGCGCCAAAGAATTGATGCTTTTGAACTGTGGTGTTGAAGAAGACTCTTGAGAGTCCCTTGGACTGCAAGGAGATCCAACCAGTCCATCCTAAAGGAAATCAGTGCTGAATATTCATTAAAAGGACTGATGCTGTAGCTGAAACTCCAATACTTTGGCCACCTGATGTGAAGAACTGACTCATCCGAAAAGGCCCTGATGCTGGGAGTGATTGAAGGTGGGAGGAGAAGGGGATGACAGAGGATGAGATGATTGGATGGCATCACCAACTCAACGGACACGAGTTTGAGTAAGCTCCAGGAGTTGGTGAAGGACAGGGAAGTCTGGCATGCTGAAGTCCATGGGGTCACAAAAAGTCAAGCTGAACTGAACTGATACTTTATTTATCATCTGTACAGCCATCTTATCTGACCCTCCACCTTCTCCCCAACATTCTCCACACCACCAGAGGTCCAGGAGTTCTGTTCCCTGAAGCATTCCCAGAAATTAGGATATCTCCCAGCAGAATAGGTGCCCAACATATGTTTGTTGAATAAGTGAAGTGGTTAATTAAGATGCTGAATATAAGGGACCCTCCAACTTGTCATTGTAGGGAAACTCCAGCCTACAGGTTATATTCTTCAATTTCCAAATCATTGACACTCTCCTTTGGTGTTATTCCCATTGCTGTAGCCTCTCCTTGATCAATTACTTTTCGTTAAATGAGATGTCCTGCATAATGAACATTTTACAAAGTTGTATAAAGATTATGGATTTCCCAGGTGGCTCAATGGTAAAGACTGTGCTTGCCAAGCAGGAGGTGCTGGTTCGATCCCTGGGTCAGGAAGACCCCCTAGAGGAGGAAATGGCAACCCACTACAGTATTCTTGCCTGAGAAATCCTATGCACAGAGGAGCCTGGAGGGCTTACAGCCCATGGGATTGCAAAGAGTCAGACACGACTGAGTGACTAAACAACAGTAAAGCTCATTCCAGGCTTTGGGGGCCTAGAAATTCATCATCGACCTCAATCTATACTTATAAGAGTATGCTGAAGACCACCTAAACAGACGTTTCTGTTCCTTTGGCTCCCATCACATATGCCTTGCATAACCATCTATGTTTATTAAAAGAACTCCTGGTCTGTTTTTGTTTAACTGACCTTCAAGTGTTTGATTTAATAAGCTGGGGAATTAGAATAAATTGTATTGGCTTGTTCCATCATCTATATTACAAAGAGCTTTAAGGAGAAGCTAGAACAACATAAAAACTCAAGAGCTCCAAACATCTATCATAGAGATGAAGAGGGAAAGTCAAGGGAAAAGATTCCAGGCTTAGAGATCTGCATGTGGAATGAAGAGAACAGAAGCCCATGACTTTTAGGATCTTTCCCCTGAGTTAAAAAAAAAAAAAAATTGTCAAAGGAAAAATCAACTTAGTACTTGCTTTAAAAGCAGGCAATGTTTCAAAACATGATGAAGTATACTTATGTTAATAATTTTAAAGTAAATACCACCCAAGGGAAAAAAAAAAAAGCATTTGTGGCAGTCTTTTTCCCTCTGCCGCTGCTGCTGCTGCTAAGTCGCTTCAGTCGTGTCTAACTCTGTGCAAGCCCACAGACGGCAGCCCAATAGGCTCCCCGTCCCTGGGATTCTCCAGGCAAGAACACTGGAGTGGGTTGCCATTTCCTTCTCCAATGCCTGAAAGTGAAGCTCAGCTGTGTCCGACTCTTCGCGACCCCGTGGACTGCAGCCTACCAGGCTCCTCCGTCCATGGAATTTTCCAGGCAAGAGTAGTGGAGTGGGGTGCCATCGCCTTCTCCGTTTTCCCCTCTACCAGGTCATCTAGAAAGCTGGATGGAGGATAAAGACCCATTTCCTGAAATGTCCTGCCCTCCAAAGAGACTACAGTGTACTGAATATGGATATTTCCCCACCCCTTCTTATACACAGGAAAGCTAGGACTTCCCTGGTGGCTCAGATGGTAAAGCTTCTGTCTACAATGCGGGAGACCCGGGTTCGATCCCTGGGTCGGGAAGATCCCCTGGAGAAGAAAATGGCAATCCACTCCAGTACTATTGCCTGGAAAATCCCATGGACAGAGGAGCTTGGTAGGCTACAGTCCATGGGGTCGCAAAGAATCGGACACGACTGAGCGACTTCACTTTCTCATACACATGCCTAGAAGTGGACCTGACATACAGTAGGTGCAGACATAATCACTGACATTGTTTCTGGGAGAAATAATTCTCACCAGCCACATTCTAATACCAGTGTAGCCCATCTTTTGCTTATATCATGATCAGCAAGGGGCACTATGACTGAGGGCTGTTTTTTACATATCCTGTTGCCTCCAAAGAAACAGAGAATATGCCATTTCTTGATATATTTTGTGTTAAGAGAGCACTGTGTGGTAAGTAAAAAAGTCAGGATTTGGAGTCAGTCACTTAAGTTTTAAGCTTCCTTTCTCTGATATGTAAAATGGCTATCAAAGCTAATCACTTCATAGTAAAAGAAAATTTAAAGAATCATGCCTGGGACAAGGCCAGAGAGGGCTAGCAATGCTGCAAAGCTTGGCAGATGCAGGGGCCCTGGTAGAAAATGGCTTTCTTCAAAGGGCTGCCCTCTTTTCAACCTATTTCAGATCTAGAAAGCTACCTGCATGTGTGGGAATCTATCTAGTAGGAACTCTACTTTCTACTCCTTTGGGAAACCTACAAACGCTCAGATCTCTCTTGCTCCCTAGTGATGCAGAAGCAGGGGAATGAAAGTGGCAGGGGCAGGAGTCGGGCAGCAGGCACTGCATAGCTAGTCTATAGGGGAAATTCATTCATTAGGGGATCATATAATGTACTTGTTGAAAGCATATGTGCAATGTTTGGAAGAGAGTTCACACCCAGTAAGGTATTTGTTACCTTTTCATTTTGCAGACGAGAAAATGTTGGTTCCATAAGATCACATGATTGTCTCCAGGCTCACCTCTCTGGGAACTGATGAAAGTGGGATTTCGGAAAACAAGAAGTCAGAGCTCTCTAACCACAGAAACCTTAGTTTTTCTCCACACTCCACTGCTTCTTGTTTGGGGAGCATAATTCAAGTATAAACTTGGCATAGCTTCACTCTGACTCAGTCACACATGGCAGCTGCTGGTGTTCAAGCAGTGAGCAGGCTGTTGACCTTGGAAATAGCAGTGAATTTACAGAAATTCTCAACACTGGAGAATTTTCCCCACTACACAGACCTGGGGTTATTATAAATGCAAAATATTTAGGGCCAAATTCTCTTAAGTTTGCTATTTTAAAATGTGTTTATTTGGTACAAGTTGATGTTCTTGGGACAAATGTGTCAGAAAATGTGAGATAATGTAACTCGTGTTAAAGCAGAAATGCTAATTAAATCAGTGCGAATGTAAATGATGTTTTATGCACTACTGACTTGGAGACTTTGTAAACACCACTCCCCTACCTATTCTCTGTGCTGTGTTACATAAAATGCCAATGTTGTATTGATAGCCTGCTCATTGATCCTCAGTTCTAAGATTTTTTACTGCTATTTCCTCCCTCCTACTATGCATAAGCTGTATAAAACAACTTGAAATATTGTAAAGCCACTAAACCAGTGATTTTCAATCATGACCTTACATTAGAATCACCTGGCAAGATTGTAAAAAATTACAGATATCCTGGCCTTACCTGCAGAGATAATTAATTCATCTTCGATGGATACCAAGCGTCATATTTTTAAAACTTTATAGATGATTCTAATGGGCAACTAGATTTGGAATTGCTTCACTGTTTTTCTGCCTCTGAGCCATTGCACAACGAAAATTGCTTTCTTTCTCATCTATGGAACTCCTGGTAATTCTTCAAAATGCAAAATTCCGAAGCAGCAGTTCCAAGAAGCTCTCCACTGGGTAGTGTATGTCCTCATCCTTTTATTTAAAAATTGCTTTATGTACAAATGAACTTGTCTATGAAACAGAAGCAGGCTCACAGACACAGAGAACAGACTTGTGGTTGCCAAGGGGGAAGGGTGGTGGGAAACGGATGCAGTGAGAGTTCAAGGTTAGCAGATGCAAACTAGTATATATAGGATAAAAAAAAAAGATCCTATTGTACAGCATTGGGAACTATATTCAATATCCTATGATAAACCATAATGGGAAACAATATGAAAATAAATGTATATATATGTATATATATTTGAATCAATTTGCTGTATAGCAGAAATGAACACAGCACTGTAAATCAATTGTATACTTCAACTAAAAAATTGCTCTGTGGTTCATTCTAATCCTTAATAGATTTCACCCTACTGTTGATTGCTTGAAAGTGAAGATAGGGGATAAAAGTTATTTTTTATTTATATCTACAGTGCCTAGATTATCCATATAAGAGCTATATATAACTATGTTAAAGAATGAATGCTGCTGCTGCTGCTAAGTCACCTCAGTCATGTCCGACTCTGTGTAATGCCATAGACAGCAGCTCACAAGGCTCCTCCATCCCTGGGACTCTCCAGGCAAGAACACTGGAGTGGATTGCCATTTCCTTCTCCAATGTATGAAAGTGAAAAGTGAAAGTGAAGTCACTCAGTTGTGGCCGACTCTTCGCGACCCCATGGACTGCAGCCTACCAGGCTCCTCTGTCCATGGGATTTTCCAGGCAAGAGTACTGGAGTGGGGTGCCATTGCCTTCCCTGAAAGAATGAATGAGTAAATGATAAAAAGATGAATAGAATGGGATTAATACTCTGGGTTAGGGTTAGATTTGATGCTTTTGAACTGTGGAGTTGGAGAAGACTCTTGAGAGTCCCTTGGACTGCAAGGAGATCCAACCAGTCCATTCTGAAGGAGATCAATCCTGGGTGTTCATTGGAAGGACTGATGCTGAAACTGAAATTCCAATACTTTGGCCACCTCATGAGAAGAGTTGACTCACTGGAAAAGACTCTAATGTTGGGAGGGATTGAGGGCAGGAGGAGAAGGGATGACAGAGGATGAGATGGCTGGATGGCATCACCGACTCAATGGACATGAGTTTGAGTGAACTCCAAGAGTTGGTGATGGGCAGGGAGGCCTGGCGTGCTGCGATTCATAGGGTCACAAAGAGTCGGACACGACTGAGCAACTGAACTGAACTGAATACTCTGGGTACTTGTCCTGATTCTGCTATTTGTAGATTTTTAGTATAACTGATGTCATATCAACTGTAAATAGGTTTAAAATGCTATAGTATATAAAGTTGAACACATGCATGTGTTTTTGACCCACTAGCATCACTCATATTTATATATCCCACAGAAATGCATATGCAGGTTCACAGCAGCACATTTTCAATAGCCACAAACCAGCAATAACCCAAATGACCACCAATAGTGGAAAAATTAAATAGTGTAGATTACAGCCTGGGTAAAGTGATTATGACCTAGAGTTCACACAAAGAATACCATGATGCAACAATGTGGATGAATGCATAAAGATAATTTTGAGCTGAGGAAGCCAACAACAAAGGGATACACAGTGTATGTTTACATTTACACAGAGAGCCAAAAGTAAAAATGTCATCTCTGCTGTTAGAAATTAGGAAAGTAGTCGCCATAGAGGGAGGGCATAATGAATGGAAGGGAGCATGAGAGTCATTTCTGGGGTGCTGGTTATATTCTCAGTCTACTCAATGGTGACACAGATGTGGCCAGTTTGTAAAATTCCTGACATGGATATTTTGATGAACATAGATTATGCTTTAATTTTAAAAAAGTTAAAAGGTACTTTGGCATAAATGATATGACATATATACTTATACATTAAGTAACTTCTGTCTAAAACTCAGGAACATTTGGTTCACATGTTGGGCAATCTACTTTCCAGATATGGTTTCTCAGATGGTGTCACTGGATTACACCGCAGTGTGGATCAATGTTTATTTCTGATTCAAAAATTGGGAGGAAAAAAGAGAGAGGAGGAGGGAGGAAGAGAGAGAGAAAGAAGGAAGGAGAAGAAGAGGACCATAAAGAAGCCTGAGCACCGAAGAACTGATGCTTTTGAACTGTGGTACTGGAGAAGACTCTTGAGAAGACTCTTGAGAGTCCCTTGGACTGCAAGGAGATCCAACCAGTTAATCCCAAAGGAAATCAATCCTGAATATTCATTGGAAGGACTGATGCTGAAACTGAAGCTCCAATACTTTGGCCCCCTGATGGGAAGAGTTGACTCTTTAGAGAAAACCCTGATGCTGGGAAAGATTGAAGGCAGGAGGAGAAGGGGATAACAAAGAACAGGACTGTTGGATGGCATCACCAACTCAATGCATATGAGTTTGAGCAAGCTCCGGGAGTTGGTGAAGGACAGGGAAGCCCGGCATGCCGCAGTTCATGGGGTCACAAAGAGTCGGACATGCCTGAGCAACAAATAACAACAATGGGGAAGATAAGTGAAATAAAGGATGACTTTATGCTGTTATGGTAGGCTCTTTGAGTTCAAAAAGATTTAAAAATAAATCATTTAAAATATAAAATGAGAGCATTTTGTTGCATGTGCTTATAGGACTTTCACACAAAATGTTTATCAAGATGTATAAAAGGCCAAGAGCAGGAACTTCACCAGGAGTGTAAGGACAGCTTGTATTCACTCCCCTTGTTCTTACAGCACTTGCTATTAGATGCCTGTACATGTGGCAGACGTGGATTTGCCTCTTGCTTCTGTAACCTAGCAAGCCATCCGAGACTTCCAATGTTTACCCGTGTCCTCTCACTCGTTGACTAGAGACACTAGGTTAGGATAACTCTCTTACCCTCTCGGAGCTTCCATTTCTCTTCCATAGCACAAAGGGTTGTACTAGATGACATTCCCAGTTTTTAACTGAGATCTGCTTAATAACTGAGAGTGTTCCCTTCCTCTTTCAAAGGTGTTGTGGTTTAGAAAGCAAATTATGTGGTCTCACTGCTCACTGTTCCCAAGGAATCTTCCAGCGTTAGCTTTCTAGACCTCAGTAGCTCTGAAGATGTGAGGCTGGACTCCACAGGACTTGAGACTATGCAGCAGAGGCAACTGACAGGATGGTAGAATAAAGAGTGTTTTCAAATGTCAAGATAATCCTTTTTAGGGACGGAAATTCATTCAGCCTCACTGGTAATTATTACTTCTCTCTTTGGGTGGTGGCTGGGAGTGGGACAGAAGGGAAATGTGGTTAAGATATTTCAATTTTAAATGTCTCTAGGTTTTTCCTATTTGCAAAAGGTGCTTATTTCCTGGCATATACAAATTTAATTATTTTATTTTAGAAATGGTGTTTAACAGTAATTATCAACTTATGTAGCAATATGTAATATCTTCTATGCTCCAAGAACTAAAAAGGATCAAGGCAGATTCGTGAAACAATTGGAAAAGGACAATATTTTCAATCCTTCTGCTTCCCATAATCTTATGGATCCCAATGGGACTCTCATTTTCTCACACTCATATTCCCCAGTACATCATGGTGCCTCATTTATTCTTGCTTTGTATTCTACCTACCCTCCAAGGTTATGCAATTCAACCATTCTTTCCTTGGATACATCAACCTCCTTGATCTTCCACCATCCTGATCAATGCTACTGACTCAGTAAATCTTACCACCTACTCTCTTCTGAATAATGGAAGTCTCAAGTAATTACGGTAGTAGTATTATAATTTTTTTTTCTGATTCTACAGTAACCTTATTTTACATGATCTCAGCTAAACTCATGGGACTTTTCATCATTATTTTTATTGAGTGGTATTTCATTTTCTATCTACTACTCTCACGCCACCAACCTTAAAAGAATCAAGCTAACATACACAGGAAAGCTATGGCTTTTTCCTTTAATGAACAGATCGATGCCATTCATGTGCTTTATAATTTAAAGTCTCTGTATCATTTTTCATACCTTTCTATTTCCCTCCTACAGTGGAGGGGAAAAATAAACAAAAAACATCTTTCTTCTTTCCCAAGTTGCTTTAACACCAACTTGCTTCTGTGCAATACTTCCTTAAACCATTCCCTTCAACATCGTGTAATCTAGCTAACGTCCTCAAAATGAAACCAAAGGTACCTGAGGTTCCCCCAAACCATGTGTTTCCAAAGTCAATAACTTTTCTAAGTCCACTTTCACTATCACCAAAGGGAATTAAAAACTGGACAGCCTGTTCTTAAAATTACCTTTCTTGTTGGCTTCTACTCACAAATTCTTCCTTTTTTATAGGTTCCTATTCTCTCTTCTCTACTCTCGTTTTCTGAAAATATATACCCCTGAGCTTAGGTTCTCTGTCTACTCCCTTCTCAAGATGATCGCTTCCATTATCCTCAAAGATCCATAACAGCCTTTTTCACAGGAAGGCCACATTCTGACTCAGCATAGAGTACCTTACAACTCCGTGAAGCACCACAACATCTGGCCTTGACCACAGCTGGGCTATGCACACAGAAACTACATCATGGATGAGACTTCCTGACCCAGGCATCTGGCCCCTGCTGGCAGCACCAGCAGGCAAAACTGTAAGCAGAAGCTGATGCTTCCTAAGGCACCAGTAGGACTATGGAATGGAGACCTAGGTCAGCAGGAACAGCCTCATACACCGAGTTCAGGGCATCTCCAGGATCTTTTAACAATAAACTACTCAAGACAGAATCTGTGTCAATCTAACAAGGTGGACCTTTTAGAAAAGAGGGTCAGGTTCCCCAGACTTACTCTTATAAAGTATATCATTGCTGCTCTCTGCTGGTCAAAAGCATTATTCTTCTCATTTAAAATTAGCAGAGATGTTATGGGTCAAAGAGGGAAGAATAGTGCTTTCAAGATGATATGGATGGGTGCTAGATAACTACAGTCATTGAGATGACTTTATAGGCTATGATACATATTCTCATGCAGAAAAACTAATTCAGTGAGGATCTATTGAACCACTATGGCAAAGATGTTCAATTAATCACCACTTTTCTTTTTGTGGTAAGAACACTTAACATGAGATTACCCTCTTGACGAACATTTAAGTGCATAAGACAGCATTGTTACTACAGGCACAATACTGCACAGCAGATCACTCGAATGTGCTCATCCTGTATAAAGGAGCTACAACTTCATTAGGCACAGCTTTCCTCTTCCTCTCCCCACATCCCCTGGCAACCACCATTCTACTCTTTGTCTCTATGAGTTTATTTTAGATTCCTCATACAAGCTCAAATCATGGAACATTTGTCCTGTGACTGGCTAGTTTCACTAATTAATATTTATATTTCTAGATCTTTAATTACTTAAGCATATGACCTATATCACATATTTCAAGCAATTAGTCACCATTTTTTAGTGCCAAACTTTCTATTAGCCATCATATTTGCATTTTTGCAGGATCATTAGCAAGGAAGATTATTATCTTGATATAGGGCAAAATCCTAAAATGTTTTTTGAATCCTGAAATAAGATTAAATTTAATTATATATATTTGTACAATTTTGTAATAGAAAACTTACTTTTGAAAGTATACCAGTAGTTGCTTTTGGTTACTCAAGAATATCTGCATAATAAATGTACTGCACAGTGAGTGACAAACTTGGGTTCAAAAGCCCTAACACAACAGGTTCTGCTTGGGTTTCTGTCACTTATTAGCCTTGGATCAATTACTGAATATCAGTGACCTCAAATTTCTCTTTTGTCATATGGGAAAAACAATAATACCTGTCTCATGTTGTTTATAAATAGTCATTAAAATATCCCATATTAAGTGCTTAACAGTCCTTGGCACAAAGTAATGGTCAGTAAATCTTCACTGTTATTGTTAATTTTACAATTCAAACTAAGTAGAAGAATTTATTTTATTTTCAAAAAGAAAGTTGTTTTACCACAGGTTTAAAATATACTCTGTAAGTATCTGGAGAAAGTTGTTTTTAGAGAACAGCCTTAGGTCTGACACTAACTATAATTTAAAGAAATGTCTTAAATTTTCTAAGCCTTGAAAATGTTTGAAGATGCTTGCTTTGCCCCAAGGTCCCAAGATATCTCTGGGGTTTAATTTTATTTACAACTGTTTAATGGCCTATGGTACAAAGTGTTTTGTCTTCTGACCTTCTGTACCCCACCTAATAACTTGCCTGAAGAATAAATAACCACTGGAGGAAGATAGTAATCTTTTGGGAAAATGAGCAAAGAATAATTTTTGGAAGGAACAATGGGAGCAGAAAAATACACAGACTCAAGCACGCATCTTCTTTTTAAGCATCACCACACTGAAATGTGGTATTAGTTCAGTAAACAGGGGTTGGGCCATCATGGGGTTTGTGAGCTGGAAGTTCAGTGTGCTGAGTCTTGAGAAGACTGTCCAGCCGCTACAGATGGGTTCTAACCAGAATGTTTCACTTAGTTTCTCTCCTTTCCTCCCTCCCTCTCTTAGAAAATATCTTAGAAATGCTAGTTTGATAGTTTAATCACCTAGTTTGATTACAGTTCTCCTGGGATGCAGTTCAGTGAACCAAACAGCTAAGAAACATGCTAGGGACTCATTGCAATGCAAGCTAACTCATGAAGTTCTGTACCGTTGCTGGAGGGTTCCAGCAGTTTGGAATCTATAGTAGATTCTATAGAGAAAGCAGCTTCAGTCAAACCCCTGAGTCCAGATACCACTTAGGGAGAAGGAGTGGTTCAGGCCTAACTCTTAATTTGGCAAAATTGTGTCTTCAGTGGCGACTGCTCCTTCTTTTTGAGCACATTTTCCAAGAATCCTTCTAACTTCATTCCGTTCATCTATAGAACCTCAGCTACATCCATGCTCTGCCCAGACCCATCTTCCTTAGCTGACTCCCTGTGAACCTTTCATCTCTTCTCAAAACTGACTGCTATGTTCCACCCTGTTGACCATCCTATTAAACTATCAATACATGAGGTTAATATCTCCTGTTTCTGTCCTGTTGTCTTGGTGAAATAGTCTAGCAGCAAGGATCAAGGGGGAACACGATAAAGGATCAACTCTCATGGTAAATTTTCAAGGGCAGAAAGACATCAGAGTCCCTTTAAAATTCTGGTATCTGAATACTCACTGGTACACTAGAAGATTCAGCTATCACAATTGCAAATCACTGTATCTTCATAGAGAAGTAACCCTTTTGGCCAAAAGAGAGCAGCAGTGAGTGCCTTTTTCTGATGTGGCAAATAGCCTAAGCCCTTAACGCCTATAAGAGGCATCTCCCAGCTCTCAACAGTTGACTCTTCAAGCCTTCTAATCAGGAGAGTCAGAAGGGATTCTTTTTCTTTCCCCTCAATTTTTTTTCTTTCATTTATTTTTAATGTAGAATTACAAATTTGAAGATACCATATCTTTAGGGGGAAAAGAGCCTTCTTTTGATTCTGTATTTTATCAAATTGGCAAGCTATTAATTTCTTATATAGTCTTATAAATCATTTTTAAAGAAATACCTTGGTTCTCTCTCTGTGTAATTAAAAGTAACGCTTTATTTGGTCACACCCTCTGTTCTTCATCTGTTCAGTGGGTATAACAATTCCTAACTTAGCACTGAATGCTATGTTGGTAGTGTAAGAACTCTTTCAGTTCAGTTCAGTTGTTCAGTCGTGTCCGACTCTTTGAGACCCTATGAACAGCAGCACACCAGGCCTCCCTGTCCATCACCAACTCCCAGAGTTTACCCAAACTCATGTCCATTGAGTCGGTATTGCCATACAACCATCTCATCCTCTCTCATCCCCTTCTCCTTCTGACTTCAATCTTTCCCAGCATCAGGGTCTTTTTAAATGAGTCAGCTTTTCACATCAGGTGGCCAAAATATTGGAGTTTCAGCTTCAACATCAGTCCTTCCAATGAACATCCAGGACTGATTTCCTTTAGGATGGACTGGCTGCATATTCTTGCAGTCCAAGGGACTCTCAAGAGTCTTCTCCAACACCACAGTTCAAAAGCATCAAATCTGTGCTCAGCTTTCCTTATAGTCCAACTCTCACATCCATACATGACTACTGGAAAAACCATAGCTTTGACTAGGTGGACCTTTGTTGACAAAGCAATGTCTCTGCTTTTGAATACGCTATCTAGGTTGGTCATAACTTTCCTTCCAAGGAGTAAGCGTCTTTTAATTTCATGGCTGCAATCACCATCTGCAGTGATTTTGGAGCCCCCCCCCCCCCGAAAATAAAGTCAGCCACTGTTTCCAGTGTTTCCCCATCTATTTGCCATGAAGTGATGGGACCAGATGCCATAATCTTAGTTTTCTGAATGTTGAGCTTTAAGCCAACTCTTTAAAGGATAATTATTGGATTATTGACATTGTTGTTTTGGTCACTATGGCCTATATAGCCTGCCAGGTTTCTCTGTCTATAGAATTTCCCAGGCAAGAATACTGAAGCAGGTTTCCACTTCCTTTTCTAGGGGATCTTCCTGACCCAGGGACTGAACCTGAGTCTCCTGCTTTGCAGGTGGATTCTTTACCACTGAGCCACCAGGAAAGCCCAAGATTATTGACATAGTAATGGGAAAAAGTGTGAAAAACTTAGTAACAGGAAAAATTTTCCATAATAATGGAAAAATTTCAAAGTTAGGATGAACATGTTTAGAAACAATACTTAGACAAAAATGTATTTTCCCCAAATGAGTCTTTTCTTCTATCTTACCTTTTTGTTTTTGAGTCCTGAAGCATCAACTTTGAGACTAATAGAAACTTTGGATGACCTTATTTCCCAATACATTCTTTGCATTCCCTAGGATGGAGTCTAAATGAATATGCCCAATTGTTTCTATTTCCATGCCTTTGCTGGTAGTGTTTCTGCCACCTCCTGGAATTCTCTCTTTATTTCCAGTTTCCTCTAACCTCTTCTTCCTTTGGATCCCATTCAAATTGTTTAAATATTACTACTTCCTCAGAACTCAGTTCACATGCCCTCTTTTCCATCTGATTTTCCCATCTAATTTTTTCTTATTGTACTTATATCTTGCTTTGAATGACAAAATTAATATATTTCTGTATTTCTCCGGACACACATAATACGTTTTCATGCTGTAGTCTTTCTGTTGAGAAAGTCTATCTTCATTTTTGTTACTCCTAGGAATCACTCACTAATCCTAAAAGCTCAAATCCTGAAGTCTTTCCCAATACTTCCTCAAGCAGAGGTAAATCACTTTTGTTCTTTTGTTCTCTCACAATTGGTTTGCATCCCTCTGGCAAGTAGAATAATTGCCTACTAAAGACAGCCAATCCCTAAGGCCTGTGACTATGTAACCTAACACCACAAAAGGGACTTCGCACAGGTGACTAAATTAAGAATCTAGAGTTGGAGAGATTATCCTGGATTGTCTGGGTGGGGTCATCAAATTCCTGAGGGTCACATGTGAAAGAAGGCAGGACATTATCAGAGTCTTTGCAGATTTAATTAGTTAAGATGAGGTTACTAGAGTAGTTCAGTCGCTCAGTCGTGTCCGACTCTTTGCGACCCCCGTGAATCACAGCACGCCAGGCCTCCCTGTCCATCACCATCTCCCAGAGTTCACTCAGACTCATGTCCATCGAGTCAGTGATGCCATCCAGCCATCTCATCCTCTGTCATCCCCTTCTCCTCCTGCTCCCAATCCCTCCCAGCATCACAGTCTTTTCCAATGAGTCAATTCTTCGCATGAGGTGGCCAAAGTACTGGAGTTTCAGCTTTAGCATCATTCCTTCCAAAGAAATCCCAGGGCTGATCTCCTTCAGAATGGACTGGTTGGATCTCCTTGCAGTCCAAGGGACTCTCAAGAGTCTTCTCCAACACCACAGTTCAAAAGCATCAATTCTTCGGCGCTCAGCTTTCTTCACAGTCCAACTCTCACATCCATACATGACCACTGGAAAATCATAGCCTTGACTAGATGGACGTTTGTTGGCAAAGCAATGTCCCTGCTTTTCAATATGCTATCCAGGTTGGTCATAACTTTTCTTCCAAGGAGTAAACGTCTTCTCATTTCATGGCTACAGTCACAATCTGCAGTGATTTTGGAGCCCCCAAAAATAAAGTCTGACACTGTTTCCACTGTTTTCCCATCTATTTCCCATGAAGTGATGGGACCAGATGCCATGATCTTCGTTTTCTAAAAACTAAGCTTTAAGCCAACTTTTTCACTCTCCTCTTTTACTTTCATTAAGAGGCTCTTTAGTTATTCTTCACTTTCTGCCATAAGGGTGGTGTCATCTGTATATCTGAGGTTATTGATATTTCTCCCGGCAATCTTGATTAAAGCTTGTGCTTCTTTCAGCCCAGCATTTCTCATGATGTACTCTGCATATGAGTTAAATAAGCAGGGTGACAATATATAGCCTTGATGTATTCCTTTTCCTATTTGGAACCAGTCTGTTGTTCCATGTCCCGTTCTAACTGTTGCTTCTTGACCAGCATATAGGTTTCTCAAGAGGCAGGTCAGGTTGTCTGGTACTCCCATCTCTTTCAGAATTTTCCACAGTTGATTGTGATCCACATGGTCAAAAGCTTTGGCATAGTCAATAAAGCAGAAATAGATGTTTTTCTGGAACTCTCTTGCTTTTTCCATGATCCAGCAGATGTTAGCAATTTGATCTCTGGTTCCTCTGCCTTTTCCAAAACCAGCTTGAACATCAGGTAGTTCATGGTTCACGTATTGCTGAAGCCTGGCTTGTAGAATTTTGAGCATTAGTTTACTAGCGTGTGAGATGAGTACAATTGTGCAGTAGTTTGAGCATTCTTTGGCATTGCCTTTCTTTGGAATTGGCATAAAAATGGACCTTTTCCAGTGCTGTGGCCACTGCTGAGTTTTCCAAATTTGCTGGCATATTGAGTGCAGCACTTTCACAGCATCATCTTCCAGGATTTGAAATAGCTCAACTGGAATGCCATCACCTCCACTAGCTTTGTTCGTAGTGATGCTTTCTAAGGCCCACTTGACTTCACATTCCGGGATGTCTGGCTCTAGGTGAGTGATCACACCATCATGATTATCTTGGTCATAAAGATCTTTTTTGTACAGTTCTGTGTATTCTTGCCACCTCTTCTTAATATTTCTGCTTCTGTTAGGTCCATACCATTTCTGTCCTTTATCGAGCCCATCTTTGCATGAAATGTTCCCTTAGTATCTCTAATTTTCTTGACAAGATCTCTTGTCTTTCCCATTCTGTTGTTTTCCTCTATTTCTTTGCACTGATTGCTGAGGAAGGCTTTCTTATCTCTTTTTGCTATTCTTTGGAATTCTGCATTCAGATGCTTATATGTTTCCTTTTCTCCTTTGCTTTTTGCTTCTCTTCTTTTCACAGCTATTTGTAAGGCCTCCTCAGACAGCCATTTTGCTTTTTTGCATTTCTTTTCCATGGGGATGGTCTTGATCCCTGTCTCCTGTACAATGTCACGAACCTCCATCCATAGTTCATCAGGCACTCTATCTATCAGATCTAGTCCCTTAAATCTATTTCTCACTTCCACTGTATAATCATAAAGGATTTGATACCTGAATGGTCTAGTGGTTTTCCCGACTTTCCTCAATTTAAGTCTGAATTTGGCAGACTCCTGGTCTTGTTTTTGTTGACTGTATAGAGCTTCTCCATCTTTGGCTGCAAAGAATATAATCAATCTGATTTCAGGGTTGACCATCTGGTGATGTCCACGTGTAGTCTTCTCTTGTGTTGTTGGAAGAGGATGTTTGCTATGACCAGTGCATTTTCTTGGCAAAACTCTATTAATCTTTGCCCTGCTTCATTCCATATTCCAAGGCCAAATTTGCCTGTTACTCCAGGTATTTCTTGACTTTCTACTTTTGCATTCCAGTCCCCTATAATGAAAAGGATATCTTTTTTGGGTGTTAGTTCTAAAAGGTCTTTTAGGTCTTCATAGAACCATTGAACTTCAGCTTCTTCAGTGTTACTGGGTGGGGCATAGACTTGGATTACTGTGATATTGAATGGTTTGCCTTGGAAACAAACAGAGATCATTTTGTCGTTTTTTAGATTGCATCCAAGTACTGCATTTTGGATCCTTTTGTTGAACATAATGGCTACTCCATTTCTTCTAAGGGATTCCTTCCCACAGTGGTAGATATAATGGTCATCTGAGTCAAATTCACACATTCCAGGCCATTTTAGTTCACTGATTCCTAGAATGTCAACGTTCACTCTTGCCATCTCCTGTTTGACCACTTCCAATGTGCCTTGTTTCATGGACCTAACATTCCAGGTTCCTATGCAATATTGCTGTTTATAGCATTGGACCTTGCTTCTATCACCAGTCACATCCACAACTGGGTATTGTTTTTGCTTTGGCTCCATCCCTTCATTCTTTCTGGAGTTATTTCTCCACTGATCTCCAGTAGCATATTGGGCACCTACCGACCTGGGGAGTTCCTCTTTCAGTATCCTATCATTTTGCCTTTTCATACTGCTCATGGGGTTCTCAAGGCAAGAATACTGAAGTGGTTTGCCATTCCCTTCTCCAGTGGACCACATTCTGTCAGACCTCCACCATGAAGTGCCTGTCTTGAGTGGCCCCATGGGCATCTCTAATCCTATACAACTGGTGTCTTTACCAAAGTAGACATTTGGACAAAGACATGCAAACCCAGGTAGAATGCTATATTAAGGTGAAGGCGGAGATCAGGTCTATGATGTGTTTATGAACCAAGGAATGATAAAGATTGCCAGCAAACCACCAGAACCTCTAACAGAGGCAAGGAGTAGCTTCTCCATCACTGCCCTCAGAAGGATCCAACTCTGCCAACACCTTGGTCTTGGTCTTGTAGCGTCCAGGCTGTGAGATAATACATTTCTTTTGTTTATATCCCCTGGTTGGTGGTACTTTGTTATAGCAGTTCTAAGAAATAATAGAATCACTAGGGTCTGACTCATTCACTTTTCCAGTCTTCTTTTTGACTTTTCCCCCAGCAATGTTCACTAACCTAGCCAGTTTAACATATGCCTTTCAGCAAGAGTGCATTAACTCAAGTTAGTTTGGTGAGAAAGTTCCTCTTTAGCCTCTATCACTTCAAGCCCCTTGGAGTTTCAGTTTTCTCCAGGAAGCCTTTCCTGCCCTCTGGGGCCAGCTTCCCTCTCTGCCCCCACCAACATGTATTATCTGGAACAATCATTTGTTTCTTGCTTCAAAAAACTGCATGACACTATTGATCTTTTTGGTCAAGTGCAGTATGTATGTAAATTAACTCTGAATGCCTTAGGGACAAGAGGTCTGGGTTTTGCCCCTTTTCCATAGCAAAAAGTATGTAATTATTCTTATCATGCACATTCAATGTGCTAAGTCATTCCAGGGGTATCTGACTCTGTGACACTATAGACTGTATAGCCCACCAGGCTCCTCTGTCCGTGGGGATTCTTCAGGAAGGAATACTGAAGGGGATTGTCATGCCCTTTTCCAGGGGATCTTCCCAACCCAGGGATCGAACCCAGGTCTCCTGCATTGCAGGAAAATTCTTTAGCATCTGAGCCATCAGGGAAGCCCCAATACATTCCATAACTAGATATTAATTTTCATTGAATGGTAGTACTTACATAATGATATTCTATAGTAAAGAACTCACCTGCAATACAGGAGGCCAGGGATTGAAGTCTGGGTCAGGAGATCCCCTGGAGAAAGACATGATTACCCACTCCAGTATTCTTGTCTGGAGAATACCACAGACAGAGGAGATGGGGGCTACAGAATTGGACATATCTGAGTGACTAACACTTTAGGGGAAACCTTGAGTTTTCTTTGTAAAACCCTAAGCAGAGAAGCTAGTTGAGCCATGCCAGACTTCTGGCTGATATAACTATGAGCTACAAATGGCTATGTTTTAAGCCACAAGGTTTGTGGTAATTTAATACACAGTAGTAGAAAACTAATACACTGCATATCATCTTCTGGAGTTTTTTTTTTTTAATTATTCTATAGGGTATCTGTGCCTTTCATTTTCCTTGAATTATTTTACAGCTCTGTAAGTCATAGATAACTGATAATCATACAGATGATTTTTGTCCAGTTACATGCAAATGAATTTTATTCATTGGAAATACAATCTCCCTCTACCCCATGGCATAGCCAGTATTGCATCTCTACTTGTAAATTAATTACAGCATTCTTGATATGCCTGTACATGGGTAGTATTTAAAATTCTTTTTTGATCCAGTTGTAACATCCTGCTGGTTTCCATATTCATTAATGAGTTAAATAAAATATTTGACATGTGTTCATTTTATATCTGTATAAAAGTTAGGTTTTTACCCTGTTTTGGAAGTGTTAGTCTCTCAGTCTTTTCCAATTCTTTGCAACCCCATGGACTATAGCCCACAAGGCTCCTCAGTCCATGGGATTCTCCAGGAAAGAATACTGGAGTGGGTAGCCATTCCCTTCTCCAGGGTATCTTCCTCACTCAGGAATCAAACCCAGGTCTCCAGCATTGCAGTCTGAGTCTTTATCATTTGAGCCCCGAGGGAAGCCCTTATCCTCTTCTAAAAGGTATTATTTAACAGAGATCCATTCAGGGATATCCAAAAGGTACAGGGCAGGAACAAATATCTATCTCATAACTTAGGTCAAGAAGAGAGTTAAATGCCATACTTAAATTCTCATCTATTCCTCACACCAAACGCCTGATCCTGGTAAAAGGCATTCCCATTTAAAATAAGGAAATGAAGACTCAAACGTATCACAACTTTTATTGAAGGACACAGTGTTTGGAATCTTGAAGCTGAGACTTCAACATAATATAATTTTGGTTACCTCTCATTCCCTTTTATCATATAGTTTTCCAGTGTCAAACGGGCTCACCTGCTTTTACCTAATCCCTTACCCCTCCCCTATTTCCTTAGTCCATACTTGATGTCAACATTTTCCTGATCACTCAAACTTCACAACATAGAGCTAGTCTGTCCTTTCATTTCCCTTTCTCTCTGTATCCAACTGGTTATCAAATGCTGTGAATTCAGCATTTACCATCTCTTCCGTAGCCACCTCCACTTTCTATTTCTGCTTCCAATCATCTCCACTCTTCCTCACACTAACAACAGCCCAGACCCAACTGTTGGTGCTTGACACTTCTAATATTTGAAGGGCCATCTTCAGGGAAAATATAGTCATGTATTATGAACATAAAGTTAGATATTTCTTTAGAATGAGAAAAGAACCATAACAGCTATTGTTTATTCTTTGTTTTATTGCTATTGGACTATAATTGCTTTACAGTGATGCGTTAGTTTCTGTTACACAACCGACTGAATGTTACATGAACTTCCCTCCTGTCACCACCATCCCACCCCTCTAGGACATCACAGAGCACTGAGCTGAACTTCCTGTGCTATGAAGCAGTTTTCCACTAACTATCTATTCTAAACATGGTGGTGTGCCTATGTATACTAATCTCCCAATTCGTCCCACCCTCTCCTTGCCCCTGTGTCCACACGCCCATTCTCCACACCTATCTCTGCTTGGAAATAGGTTCATCTGTATTATTTTTCTAGATTCCACATATATGTATTAACATACTATATTTGTTTTTCTCTTTCTGACACTTCACTCTACATGACAGACTCTAGGTCCATCCACATCTCCACAAATGACCCACTTTTGTACCTTTGTTTTGAGATCTCTTATGGCAATTTACCAACCTAGACAGCATATTAAAAAGCATTACTTTGCCAACAAAGGTCCATCTAGTCAAAGCTATGGTTTTTCTAGTAGTCATGTATGTATGTGAGAGTTGGACTATAAAGAAAGCTGAGTGCCAAAGAATTGATGCTTTTGAACTGTGGTATTAGAGAAGACTCTTGAGAGTACCTTGGACTGCAAGGAGATCAAACCAGTCAATCCTAAAAGAAATCAATCCTGAATATTCATTGAAAGTACTGATGCTTAAGCTGAAGCTCCAATACTTTGGCCACCTGATGTGAAGAGCCGACTCATTTGAAAAGACCCTGATACTGGGAAAGATTGAAGGCAGGAGGAGAAGGGGACGACAGAGGATGAGATGATTGGAGGGCATCACCGACTCAATGGATATGAGTTTGAGTAAGCTCTGGGAGTTCACGATGGACAGAGAAGTCTGGCATGCTGCAGTCCATGGGGTTGCAGAGAGTCAGCCATGACTGAGTGGCTGAACTGACTGATGGCAATTTACCAGTAATGTTCACATAGTAATGATTTCTGATTGTAACCTGGCCCCTCCCGACTCTAATCTTCCTGCAACCTGAGAAGTCACTGGGGCCAAGACAATGAGGGTCCCTAAAACTTCACACTTCCTTCCAGCCTACTGTCAATTCTTCCCCCATTCTTAGTAAAGGAAATAAGTTATGCAATAAGAGATCCAGAGAATTATCTGGGGCTTCATGGAGATAGGGAGAGGTTACAAACCCAGGAAATTTTAAACAGATTCCTGAACTACAGCCCAATCTCCTGAATAAAACTTCAGAGCATCTGTGTTTTTAAAAAGCTCTACAGGTAAAACGGATGCAGCTGGCCTATGAATTAAGAGTTTAAAAACCACTTCTCTAGCTCACCTGAAAAGTGACCCTATGTCCACTAGGGCTAAGCTCTCCAACGGCAGCGGGGTCCTCCAACATATCCTGGGCACAGCAGGGCATGAAGAAGCCATAACAAATGCAGGTGAAGAGGGCTCTGATTAAAATCTGAAATTGGAGCAGCTGGTTTTTTTCTTCCTGAAGTAACTACGTATGCTTTGATTCCAGTAAAGTAATGTGCTTGCGAGGGTCATCACAGCACAGAAAATACCCTGGTACTCAGAGATGAGCAATGAGTCTCAAGTACAAGGGAAATCAGATAGGACCCCCCAAAAATGTTTCCAATATTGATACCCAACTAAAGATTTCACGAGGCTGGAAGAGATTGGACCATATTGCAAATATGTCTGTATATTATTTGCAATTTTAACATCATTATGTTTAAATTATGCTGTTTAATTCAGTACATATAATCCATTTTAAATTGTGAATTTATTCTCAGTTATACATTGGCTTTATAAAATTCATTATTAAAAGAATTATTTCAGGAACTGTAAAAGAGAAAATTACTTAAAAGTGGGACAGTCAAATGAGGACTCAAGACTCTGTCATATAGAGAGGGGTTACCTGTTACCAGTATTATATTTACATTCCCATCACATATGCCCACCCCAAATGGAATGCAGATCTAGAGTCCTCTGTATTTCTACAATGATGAAAATAAATCTTCCTATCACTTTATGTCAGTCTCAGAGTCCCTGAATAACCACCCACAGATAGAAAACCAAGCAAATTTATTATCAGAGATATGTGTTTACCCATGGCAAATTTCTGAAAAGTAAAAAAACAAGAAAATGTTGTTAGTGAAAGAATGATTTTCCTTCCAGAAATTAATATAAGATTTTAAAACATAATAGAATTTTTAAAATGTATTGAATATATTGAATAAATGCAAAACAAGCCAGGCAGTGGTTTAATATTAAGCACAATGGAAGTGAAAGTGAAAGTTGCTCAGCTGGGTCTGACTCTTTGATCCCATGGACTATACAGTCCGTGGAATTCTTCAGGCCAGAATACTTAAGTGGTAGCCTTGTCATTCTCCAGGGGATCTTTCCAACCCAGGAATTGAACCCAGGCCTCCCACACTGTAGGTGGATTCTTTACCAGTTGAACCACAAGTGAAGCCCAAGAATATTGGAGTGGGTAGCCTATCCCTTCTCCAGCGGATCTTCCTGACCTAGGAATTGAAGTGGGGTCTCCTGCATTGCAGGCAGATTCTTTACCAACAGAGCTATTGGGGAGGACTACAATGCAAATGGTTGTAAGTAAATATTTTTTTGTTCATTTACTCTATTGAAACGCATTCCATTGTTTCTTGTGGTTACTGGGAAGTTTATCTCTGTTTGCCCCTCTCTGCTCTCTGTCTCAGAAGGTAGACTGAACTATTAAAGGCTCCTATGCCCTCTAGTTTCTGGTTAGGTTCAGCCCCTGGGGTGCCCAGGCCTGAGTTGATAGGAAGCAGGAGCCAGAGATGGGGTGTTTTAGGCTCCTTCCCTGAATCCTAGCTGCAAGTGGGTGTACTTCTTGCCTGAAGGTCACTGTTCCATCTGTTGTCCTCTGCAGACAACCCCCACTTCAACTCCCACCAGCTTCCAGCAGCTGTTCCTCCTCACTTCTCCAGGTTTCAGGCTAACCCACTTGGTCTTGCTGTCACACGCCTAAGAGACTAAACTATTTCTTGTGGCTTCCATATATGCTTGAGAAGTAGTTCCCTTATTAAGCTCTTCTCAAATTACTGCCTGTGTTACTCTCCTTCCTGACTTTCTGATTGATATGCCTACTCCCTGATTGATATATTTACTGGATGTTATAGTCACCAGTAAGCCTTTTGCTTATGAACTGCCTGAAAATTAACTGCCCACATGAAACTTTTCTTCTATTATCAAAGTTTTTTAAGATGTACTTATTCCTCATTTGTTCCAAAATAGATTTATGGCAGGATTCTTTTTTTAGGTTATAGACTGAATCATTAAAAAAAAAAAAGAGGAAAGGGAAAATCAAGTAATATTTCTATGAATCTGTTATTTTAAGTAGATTTATGCCCATAAAAATTACTGGCAACTTTTTCTGCCAAATCATAGACTAAATACTACTCCACTAATCTCTTCATAGTATATATGAAGAAAAATGTACTCTTCATATACTCTTCATATAAGGCAGAAAGTGTTCTTTACTGCCTTAACTTTTGGTGCAGTACCTTTTGCTTAGTATCTTAATTCCATGACAATGTATATATTGGTTGTATTTTTTGCCCTTAGACTAAGAAGCCATATGCTCTTAAACATTGATCATTGTAAAAGAACAATCTATCTAAAAATAACCTTCAGAGAGTAAGAATAGAATATGCTTGCATCAACAATTTGAGATATTGGGCAAGAAGGTGAGTAGTGGAGCTAATAACCTAGAAATATGGAATACTGATACTACCAAAACCACCTTTGGATGATTAATAACACATCTTTCTCCCACTTGTATAATGTGTATATGTTTACTGATATAATTGTGTTTTACTTAATATTAAGGCATGCTTACACTATTCTTCCATATAATTATTTTACCAAATGCTAATTATCTTCCTCATTTTTAACATATTTAAATCCAAACAATAAATTTCTGTCAAGATGCATTGTTCATAGCCTTTTCCTTTTCTTCAGTAAAATGTGTTTTTCTTAAAAAAGAATTGGACCAAATTCAAAATGTGATACTCTGGGGGAAAAAAAAAATCTGAAGTAAACAACATTAAGAAAGGCCAAGTAAAGTGACAAATTACAGCAAACAATAGACAATTTATCCCTACTGAGAAAGATAGCACAATTCAATTTGCTAAATTATTTTATTTTTCTCTGAGCAGTAATATGAATGATCTATCTGTTTTGATGAACAGTCAAACTTTGCTGAATGGAAAATTGCACCGCTTCTAACCTGTCAGATTTGGATACAATAAAAGAAGATGTGAATTGAATTGGCTTTGAGTATGCTGCATTAAAAGATGAATTGTTAGCTTAGAAATATCTTTCCAGTAGTTTTATTTGAACCAAAATACTTTGCTTAGGAGGAATCACATAAGTGCAAAAACTAAAATAGTCATTGATTATGTCTTGGTCCCTACATTTGAAATGTTCTTAAAATTCTAAATACAGTAAAAGGATAAGAAGGTTATATAAAGAGAAAGATCCAGTTTGATCAAAGACATTGGCAGTGAATTAGAAAAGGTTTTAGAATTTCAGACTAAACAATTTAGCAAAACTTTGAATTTCAGTCTCTTCATGCATTTATGCATTTTACTATTTATTGAAGTATTCTTATGTGCAAAATTTGTTCAAGGAAGTGGGAACTAGATATTGAAACTGCCCTGTCTTCAAAGAAAAGTATTTGGAGTATTCCATCTAGTAATTGGAAGTGCCATGTATTTGAACATGCTTTAAGTGACTACTTCAGAAACACACATTTCAGCCTTAATTTTTTTTTTTTTCTTTTTTGGTCCACATCCCATGATATATGAGATCTTAGTTCCCTGACTAGGGATTGAACCTTTGCCCTCTGCACTGGACTCATAGAGTCTTGACCACTGGACTGCCAGGGAAGTTTCTGTCTCATTCTTGCAGAACCTGAGAGGTGAATTCTAAGTTGAGACCTGAAAGCTGAGGAGGAATGATCTAGGTGACAAAAGAAAGGTCACAAGGAAGGAGTTTCCAAGGAATAGCAACATCTTCAAAAGTCTAGAGATGAGAGAGCCCTGGACCATCCAGAAATTTCAAGCAGTTCAGTTTGACAAGAATAAAGATGTGAAAGAAGACATTGTTTATATAAACTAAGATTTGGAAAAAAGTTTTAGAATTGCTGAGGTGAAAAAAATATATATGTCTTATTCCTATTTGGCACCAGAAACTCTATTAAAAAGATTTGTTTATGAATATATTCAAGTTTTGGATTGGGATATAAGATTCTGAAGAAAGCTAGTAGCAAAATGAAATCAAGAAAACAGAGCTAACTGACCTGCACTGGAAATGAACAGAATTTTATGGTTTGAGGATATGAGGAAGATAAGGAGGAGAAAATAAAAGAGTAGGAATAGAAATATTAAAGGAGGACAAAGTAGAAGAATGGGGATTTTAATTTGGCTATTTCACTGTTCTGAAAATGACCTTTTATCTCCCCTCACTCCAAACATTCAGTATTGTTTTCCACAAAGACAAAAGACATGTATAGATTGTAGCGTTTTGTTCTGTAGTTAGGGAATTCAAAGAAAGAATCCAAGTTCCATATGGGTTGTGATATCAGGGAAGAGATAGATTAATGGAATTGCTTGTTAGAATCAGTACATAGACTAAGTAGTGTTTTTAGTGGATGGAGAATTCAAGAGTGAGTGATGACGCTGGGACCTGCAGAAACCTTGGAGAAGGCAACAGACTTTCCACAAGGCAGAACCGGAGGCCAATGCCATAGGTTTCAAGGAGAACCAAGCTCCAGTCAACACCTAGGATATGTAGAACTTGGGGATTTATGATGAAATGATGACAGAAGTGTTAGGTGGGGTAGTGCTTGAGTCTATTTGTGCTCTGCATATACTGTGGAAATGGGTTTGGAGGCAGGCATGACTGTAAGAAGGGAGGCTGGTTAAGGAGGCATCTAGCTGGGTCACTTGCAAAGCTGCTCTTTCCGGGAGGGCTTTCTGAACTGTAATTTCAGCTAGCCTGATCACAACCTGGGTACTCAGACCAGGTACTGCTGCTGCTGCTGCTAAGTTGCTTCAGTCATGTCTGACTCTGTGCGACCCCAGAGACGGTAGCCCACCAGGCTCCCCTGTCCCTGGGATTCTCCAGGCAAGAACACTGGAGTGGGTTGCCATTTCCTTCTCCAATGCATGAAAGTGAAAAGTGAAAGTGAAGTCGCTCAGTTGTGTCTGACTCTTCACGACCCCATGGACTGCAGCCTACCAGGCTCCTCTGTCCATGGGTTTTTCCAGGCAAGAGTACTGGAGTGGGGTGCCACTGCCTTCTCCCAAACCAGGTACTAGACCTTCATAAAATACATTATTCCTTGTCTTGGAGGAATGTGCAATACAGTTAGATGATTCTCTCTCTCTGTGTGTGTGTGTGTGTGTGTAAGCACTGGAGAGGAAATAATTACAAAGCAAACAAAAAATAACAATACAATTAAGCTGCTTATTGTGCTAAAATAATTTGTGAGTATAAAATTGTGTTATTTACCCATTTAGAAAGAGAATTGTCAAGAATTCAATTGAATTATATCAGGAACTTATTTTCTGATAAATTTTTGTAATTCTTGTAATTCTGTTCTGGTAGAAAATTAGAAGTGAATCCAGAGACTATCAGTCTTAATAAACAGTTAATGAAGGAGTTTGAAATAAAGGCAATCTGTTGAATTGGTGCTTTGCAAAGATGGGCCCTGAGCTAGCCATTACTTCTTGTTAATCGACATAGAAGCTAATGAATATAAAATTTATATCCCTGTTATCAAAATGTTTAAGTTACATCTCTCCATTCATTCTCTATCTTATCATCACAGAGTTATGTTTCTATATAAAAATGTACCTCCTAAAAGGACAGAGAGCCTTCCTGTAATATTAAAAATTTCTTTTTAATAGTTGCAAAGACTATGGACTTCAAGCCTAGTAGTGTGTGTTAATGTGCTTTTATTAGAACAATTTCAGTGGAAATCTTTGTTCCTTAAAGGCTTACTTGTAGTTTGTCATGGGAGATTGATTTTAATATGAATCCTAATGACACTGACACCATTGATCAAACGCTCAGTAATTTAATTAGTATGAAAAAACTATGAAGATTTTAGCAAAATTAGAACTATAACTAATGACTTCAACAGGCTTCCACAATCACATCTGGCCCTTAGCTCTCTGTCTACTCAGGCTGCCAAGACGAAATAACATAGTCTGGGTGGCTTAAACAACTGAAATTTGTCTTCAGAGTTCTGGAGGCTGGGAAGTCTGAGATCAGCGTAGCAGCATGGTCAGATTTTGGTGAGGACTCTCTTTCCAGCTTGCAGACAGCTGTCTTCTAGTTGTCCTCAATGATGTAAAAATAGAGAGTAAGATCTCGCTTGTCTTTCTTTATAAGGGCACTAATTCCATCATGAAGGGATCGTCCTCATGACCTCATCTAAACCTAATTACCTCCAGATGGCGCCATCTCTAAATACCATCACAGTTGGAGTTAGGACTTACATGACATAGGAACTGGTCAGGGGGTTGGGTGGTGGGGGGCACAATTCAGCCCACAGCAGTCCTGCTGTGTTTGTTTGACAGCCTTCCCTTCCTGTCCATGAACAGTGAGGGCTCCTGTCTAAGGCTACCCACTCTGTGCCCTGGCTCT
The DNA here is from genome assembly GCF_001704415.2 of Capra hircus. Taxonomy (NCBI): domain Eukaryota; kingdom Metazoa; phylum Chordata; class Mammalia; order Artiodactyla; family Bovidae; genus Capra; species Capra hircus. The sequence goes on from NC_030813.1 coordinate 41,126,702, forward strand.
TGGGAGCTCTTCCCGCACAAGGACATCCCTCCAAGGATTCACACCCTTTCTCTTCTACATCCTTACTATCCCCCTTCCTGCTGGATCAGTATACATAATACTATTGAAGTTCCTTTAAGTATGAAAATAAAATAAAAATTCAAGACCTTTTGACTACATCCTCCTCTGGTTTACTGATTCATTCCTTTACTCCCCAGTTCAACAAAGCATGCCAGTTAATATGCTTACACTCACTATCTCTAGCTCCTCTTTTTTCATTTTCTCATTTCTAAAGAGGAATAGCTCCATGACTCAAAATTCAAGAAAGGCAGAAAGCCATGTATCCACAATCTAACACTTCTCCCCACTAGCCTCTCTACCACCTTCCCCCTGCCACTGGAGACTCTTCTCAGACTATTGATCTCCCTGTTTTGCTGCCATACCTCCTCTGTGTTCTCACTATAACAACCAGAGCGAGTCTTCTGAAGCATCAGCAATATTATGTTATTCTTCTGCACAAAACCTCCCAGTGGTTTCCCTTGACACTCAGAATAGAATTCAAAGTGTTAATAGTAGCTTACAAGGTTTCACATCACCTGCTAACTATTCACTATATTCTTTCTCTCTTCTTTTGCTTTAAACATGCCAGCAGTCATCTTGCTCTTCCTCCAGCGTGTCATCACGTTGAGAGACTCTCACTGGAAGTCTTTGCTGTCCTGAGCACTCCTCCAGCTGTGCACAGGGCTTTCTTCCTTCCTCCTTTGCCTCTTCTCTCATATCATACCTTCTCCTTAAGGCCTTCTCTGAACATCTCTTTAAAATCATTAATCCTCTGTTCCCCACCCCTACTGAATATTTCCTATCTTGCATTAGTGTATTCTGCTTTAGTATTGTGATAACATTTGTCTTCTAACACAATATGTATTTAATTATTTATATATGTATTGTTTCTCTCGTTGTAGTAGGATGTAAGTTCCAAGACAGTGGCAATTTTTTTCTGTTGTAATTTCTGCTTTACCCCCTGGGTGCATTAATCATTAATCATTTCTTAATGAAGAGTCACATTCTTCCTTATGGTATAGATTTTAAAGTAAGGTGACTCGGTAGATTTACTTTAAAACAAAAATCCAAAGCTCAATTTTGTCTCTACAATACTTGTAGTACACTAGAGATGCTATGATAGATAAGGTATGACCTTGCCTTTGAAGGAATTCAGAGTATAGCGGGACTGTTGAACAAGTGTGAATGAATATTTATACATGAGCATTATAAGTGATTTCCCAGATGAGTCAGTGGTAAAGAATTCACCTGCCAAGCAGAAGACTCAGGTTCCATCCCTGGATTGGGAAGATCCCCTGGAAAAGAAAATGGCAACCCACTCCAGCATTCTTACCTGAAAAATCCCATGGACAGAGCAGTCTGGTGGGCTGCAGTCCGTGGGGTCACAAAGAGTCAGATACGACTTAGAAACTAAACAACAACTAAGAAATTCAAAGTTGGATCTCAAAGGATATGCTGAACCATCATTATGCTCTCAACTCATTTCAGAATTGTGATCAACCTGTTATATTAGAGTTTACATTAACAGCACAAGCACTGTATGAGTCATTACTGCTACAACTCTTAATTAACATTGAAACAGCAACCCAGAGAATTTAAATGAGTTATTCTCAAATCTGTAACAGAGATAGGTATCTTCTTATCCAATAGCAATCTTTGTCAATAAGAGAATGTTGATGTTCTTAGTAGTGATAACATTCTCAGCTGAAAGAATCTGTTTTCAGATTTCATGCAGTTTGATCTGACCACATAGTAAAGTTTAGTCTCATGTGGTAGTAAAATGTGATGTGTAAGAACTACAGGGCTGCTCCTTTCCCTCTGCCTTCCATCCTATGGAAGGCATGCTCTTCTTGTCACTTACTCTTTTATCCTCTCTGCTGCTTGGAATGAGAGAATGATGGCTGAAACTCCAAAAACTATATTTGACAATGAGGTGAGCATATAAATGAAACGGCAGGGGTTACCAAACTCTGTAAATGGACATGAGAAATTTTAGGCTTTAGGGGCTACATCTGATCTTCACTGCATATTTTTCTTTATTGTTTGTTTGCTTTTTGTTTCATATTCCTTTAAAATATAACAACCATTTTTACTTTATAAGCCATACAGAAACAGTCTGTGGGCTAGATCTGACTGTGGGTGGTAATTTGCTGAGCCCTGCTCTAGACTGGCGAAAGAGAAAGACTAGAGGGCTCCTCTCAATGGTGGAGCCATCACGCCAGACATTTTTTACCTGCTCAAAATTTCCTTTACATGCAAGGGAAATTAATATCCAACCACTTGAGCTACTGTTGAGTTTTCAGTTATATGCAGCCAAAAAAATTCTAACTGATTTCCTTTGAAGAAATGTTCATACTACTTCTTCCTAGCAACTTTAGAAGACATTCTTTTGAGGAGGAACTGTATACAAAGCATGTTGCTGGGAGCAAACTGCAAGGAAACATTTAGGAGAGAAGGCTGAAAAGAAGAATTTGCTGTGGAGGTTACAGAAAGACATTTTGATGCATATTATTTCATTGATAATATCAAGCAGAGAGAGTTGATTGCAGTCCTGAAAGTCAGGCTGAATAGTTTGAACTTGATTCAATAGGTACTAAAGAGTAATTGTAGGACATCAGCAAGCCATGTTTCAGAGGGAGTCATTTGGTAGTGATGTATTCTAGGGCTGGAATATTGAAACACCATGCTGATGATTCTGGAAAGCTAAAGTTTAAAATGACAATGGGAAGTAAAAGTTGACTTTGAGAGAAGTAGCACAGAGAGGGACGGAATATGCAGACCAGTATTTGTTAAATAAGCGTATGTAAGGTTTAGGTCAGGACCCCAATACACCTACAGGTAAAAACTCTGATCTTATATTTCCTATAACTATTTTTGGCTGCCGTGTTCACTTATATGTTATTTCCTATATTTAGTCATTTCAACAGAATAATTAATATTGCAAAACCCAGAAAATCATCTGTGACCTGACATAATTTTATATATTTTAGTTGAATTTCCTGATCTCTTTCAATAAATAGGTTAAGAAAACTCAGTTTCTGCCTAAATTTTCTTTATTATATCCAGATCAATAGACTGATTCAATAATCCTTCCCAAATTTTTAAGAGGATTGTTGTTGATTAGTCACTAAGTCATGTCTGACTGTAACACTCTGAACTATAGCCCACCAGGCTCCTCTGTCCATGGGATTTCCCTGTCCAACCAAGAATACCTGAGTGGATTGCCATTTCCTTCTCCAGGAAATCTTTCCAATTCAGGTATAGAACCTGCATCCCCCACATTGGCCGGCAGATTCTTTATTACTGAGCCACCAGGGAAGCCCTTTAAGAGGATAATATATGCCAAATGCTAAGAGCTGTACATATTATTCTTTCTTCAGTTGTCATAACAATCCCTTGAAAAGTGTGAAAGAGAAGGTCAGCTTCTCACAAAAGATTCAAGTTCACCTTCAATAGTGTAGAGTGGTTACTGGAGAAAACCTAGCTAGGAACTGTATTTCCCATACATATAGCATTTTAGTGATGCTCTGTGGCTGGATTTTACCAACGAATGTCAGCAAGCCACTGATACTCAGCAAGTCACTGATGTCAACATCACTTCCTGGTCAAAACGGTCGGGAAAATGCAGAAGATGTTTTTTGAATTTTCTTTGATAACTAGGGGGCTTCCCAAGTGGCCCAGTGATAAGAGAATCTGCCTGCCAATGCAGGAGATGTGGATCCGATCCCTGGGTTGGAAAGATATCCTGGAGAAGAAAATGGCAACTCACTCCAGTATTTTTTGCCTGGAAAATCCCTTGGACAGAGGAGCCTAGTGGGCTATAGCCCAAGGGGTCGCAAAGAGTTGGACACAACTTAGCAACTAAACAACAACAACAGCAATAGCTGAATCTAAGATGCCCTGGAGGTAGACTTCAAAGCTATTCTAGGGGATGATGAAGCATTTAGTTGGGGACATAGAACTTTCCTGAGAGATTACACAGGAAAGAGCTACTCAGGAGAGCTACCTGATACACCCCAACCATGACAAAAATGAGAAATATACATTCATTTTCTTAAGCCACTGATACTTTTGAACCAAGTGTGGCCTATTCAAACTGACAGAGAGGGTCTTATTAACATTACTATTTATACTCATGGAAATAAGATTTGAGAAGATTAAGTACCTTGCCTAAGATATTAAATGGCAGAATTGAGATTAGATCGTGGGTTATATCATTTCAGAGTCCATGCTGTTAACTGTAACTCAATTTCACCACCATTTTATATAAATTTATGCACATTCCATCCTATTTTTTTTTTTTTTGTAAACTAGAAAGAATTTGCAAAACCCTGCATTTTAAGGTATGTAGTCCATGTTCACAAAGCCCCACAGCCAGATAATATGGTAATATGTATTCCTAATGGTAATGCACATTTCACTTAAAAAGTAACCTTTTCTTTGAGGGACTGAATTATCTGGGATTTGACATTTTGCTCCACATTTTTTATAATTGCTCTCCAAGTTTTTCTCACTGATGGTGTAATATGACTTTGAGGAAAGTATAAGAGCTAAGTAGTTAGAACTAACCAGACCAGAACATGACTTATATGACCTTGAGCAAGACAAATAACCTCTCTGAGTCTTAGTACTTCCTCTGCAAAATCAGCTTTTTAGGATGATTCTAAATATTAGAAATCATGATGTAAATCCTAATGAATTATTCAGTGCACAGTAGATGGCTACTTAATTTAATCAAGAACTATTTATATAAAGCCAACTATATATAGAGCTTCCCTGGTGGTTCAGTCAGTAAAGAATCTGCCTGCAATGTGAGAGACCTGGGTTCTATTCCTGAGTTGGGAATATCCCCTGGAAGAGGACTTGGAAACCTATTCCAGTATTCTTGCCTGGAGAATCCCCATGAACAGAGGAGCCTGGTGGGCTGCAGTCCATAGGGTCACAAAGAGTTTGACATGACTGAGTGACTAAGTACCACACAACATATACAAGACAGTATTTCAAGCACTAAGACTACGACAGCTTAAAAAACAGACCAAAATATCTGCCTCTCTGCTTGCAATATATTGCATTTCATTACGTATTTTTTTCTAGCAGTTCATAGTAAAGAAGTCACCATTTAACAATTCAATGACCAAGATGGAATAATAAGCTAAGATTTACACTCCAATCTAAAATAAGAAGCAACAAAATAGAAACAGGCAAAACATACTTCACAACATTTAGAAGGCACTGTTATGTTGTTAGTTTTCCCAAAGATGACTTATCAATTCAACACAATCAAAATCAAATTCCCAGAGATCTTTTTATTTTTGGTAGAAAGGAAAAAGCTACTTCCAGATTCATATGAAAATTCAAAGAATCTATAATAGCCAGGGAAATTTTAAAAGAACAAAGTTGGAAGAATAAAAGTATCTAATTTCAAAACTTACTATACAGATAAATTTCTTGGTACTGTGTCACATGGGAGTAACAGCAGACAGATTAATGGAATTACAAGAGATCACTGAATAAATAAAATTTGATTTTTAATAACAGTTCAGGCAAATCAATTTAAAAAGATAGTCTTTTTGACCAATAACATTTAAAAAATTGCTATCCATAAGAAAAACAGTATGCTTAATTTTTACCTCACATTAGATAAAGATCTAAAATTATAACATTTCTAGAGGGAAAAAAATCTTAGTGATCATAGATTCAGCAAAGATTTTCTAGATATCAAAACAGAAACATAATCCATTATAGAAAAAATGTTAATTAGGACTTCATAATATCAGAGACTTCTACTCTGAAAAATATTAACAAAAGAAAATACTTCTGAAGCTTATACAGGGGGACAACAAAGAAATTCTCTTTTTACCATAAACAGATATGTTAAATGTTTATTTGCTGATTTTTTCTTCCATGTTGACATTCAAAGCATTAATGCCCCTCAAAGATTAGTGCATCACTACCCATCAGTAATCACTTTTGTTCAAGCATATTTACAAAATTATAAGTTGATCACATGCTCATGACTAAGAAAAACTCAAATTATACCCAAGAGTACAGGATGCAAAATGAAAATCCTCTTGCTTACCTCCTACTTCTAAGCACCTCTTTAAGATTCACAGTGAGGCCAAGGGTGACAAAGATGATGACCTGCCATTTCCAGTTCTTACTGACAATTGCATTCACTTATTTTCTTTTGTGAACAGAAAAGTACTTAGATGGAAATTATGCAGTGATTGATGGTACTATGGAAGACTGCTGTTACTTTGATGAGGCCACCTCTTCATCCTCAGGAAATCAGTGTCCTGTCACTGTGTAGCTATTATCATCACAAAGCTGGGCTGCTTTAAACCACTTTGCCTTTCAGGAAGTAAATGCTCATTTTGTTTTGCTTTGTTTTGTTTTAACAAAGGGTGTTTCTTCTAAGGGATTCCTTGGCCATTTGCTCGATCAGAAGAACATAATTTTCTTCCAGGAAAAGAGAAAGAATAAAGAGAGAGAGAGAGGAAAGAAGGAAAGAATGAAGAAAGGGAGAGAAAGAACAAAAGGAGGGAGGAAGGAAGGAGGAAAGGGGAAGGAAGGAACACTAGCTTCACGTTCTAGAGCAGTTTGCTCTTAATCATGCCTTTATCCCAGACATGTCTGGTAATGGAATGGTATAGACTGGGAAGCCTTTATCTATGGGGACAATGACTATTAAGAGAGTCTTAGAAGCAGTGTCAGGGAATCAAGAGTTTCAGGCCTTAGCAGCCCTCTAGGAAGAGGGTTAAATTCTATCCAACACCTCCTGAAGGTTGATGGCCGTGGTGGACTCTCAGTCACAGGTGCACCAGAGAGAGATGCCCATACCTTGAAAAGCCTATGCAAAGATAGGCAGGGTTTCTGGACTGGGCAGGCTACAGAAATGGATATGCAAGGAGAGGAAAGCTAGCTTCACAGAAACCATCTCAATGAACCATCTCAATGTTTCTCCTGTATCCTGAGGCCTATTGTCCTAAAAGAGATGGAGGCTTAATTTCCAACATTCGCAAAAAATAACTAAACAGCTTCTGATAGATTAGAAAGATAACAGTATTTATTGAGTTACCATTATCTATTTCCCCTAGTTCCTACTGTCTAAAATCCCTAATTCTAAAACGATTAGGAAGTTTATATTTGTAAGCATTATATCTCAGGACCACATTAACCTGAAAAGAAAAAGAAAGAAAGTGGAATCAACACAAGAATTACCAAACAGCCTATCTGACTCAGCCTTCATTGCCTTTTGTAGGAACTCAACACCACCACTTTTAAATATGACTTTCTAGTATTCATGACATTGTATGGAAGGCAGTGATCAAGACCATCCCCAAGAAAAAGAAAAGCAAAAAGGCAAAATGGCTGTCTGAGGAGGTCTTACAAACAGCTGAGAAAAGAAGAGAAGCTCAAGGCAAAGGAGAAAAGGAAAGATATACTCATCTGAATGCAGAGTTCCAAAGAATAGCAAGGAGAGATTAGAGTCTTCCTAGGAGATCAATGCAAAGAAATAGAGGAAATCAATAGAATGGGAAAGACTAGAGATCTCTTCAAGAAAATTAGAGATACAAAGGGAACATTTCATGCAAAGATGGGCTCAATAAAGGACAGAAATGGTATGGACCTAACAGAAGTAGAATATATTAAGAGGTGGGAAGAAAACCCAGAAGAACTATACAAAACAGATCTTCATGACCCAGATAACCACGACGGTGTGATCACCCATCTAGAGCCAGACATCCTGGAATGTGAAGTCAAGTGAGCCTTAGGAAGCATCACTATGAACAAAGCTGATGGAGATGATAGAATTCCAGTTGAGCCACCTCAAATCCTGAAAGATGATGCTGTGAAAATGCTGGACTCAATATGCAAGCAAATCTGGAAAACTCAGCAGTGGCCACAGAACTGGAAAAGGTCAGTTTTCATTCCAATCCCAAAGAAAGGCAATGCCAAAGAATGCTCAAACTATCCCACATTACACTCATCTCACACACTAGCAAACTAATGCTCAAAATTCTCCAGGCCAGGCTTCAGCAATATGTGAACCATGAAATTCCAGATGTTCAATCTGGATTTAGAAAAGGTAGAGGAACCAGAGATCAAATTGCCAACATCCACTGGATCATTGAAAAAGTGAGAGAGTTCCAGAAAAACATCTATTTCTGCTTTATTGACTATGCCAATTCCTCTGATTGTGTGGATCACAACATACTATGGAAAATTCTGAAAGAGATGGGAATACCAGACCACTTGACTTGCCTCCTGAGAAATCTGTATGCAGGTCAAGAAGCAACAGTTAGAACCAGACATGGAACAACAGACTGGTTCCAAACCAGGAAAGGAGTATGTCAAGGCTGCATATTGTCACCCTGCTTATTTCACTTCTATGTAGAGTGCATCATGTGAAATGCCAGGCTGGATGAAGCACAAGCTGGAATCAAGATTGCTGGGAGAAATATCAATAACCTGAGATATGCCAATGGCACCACCCTTATGGCAGAAAGTAAAGAAATAAAGAGCCTCTTGATGAAATTGAAAAAGGAGAGTAAAAAAGGCTTAAAACTCATCATTCAGAAAACTAATTCCTATGGCATCTGGTCCCATCACTTCATTGCAAACGGATGGGGAAACAGTGCAAACTATGAAAGACTTTATTTTCTTGGGCTCCAAAATCACTGCAGATGGTGACTGCAGCCATGAAATGAAAACACACCTGCTCCTTGGTAGAAAAGCTATGACCAACCTAGACAGCATATTGAAAAGCAGACATTACTTTGCTGCCAAAGGTCCATCTAGTCAAAGCTATGATTTTTCCAGTAGTCATGTATGGATGTGAGAGTTAGACTATAAAGAAAGCTGAGCAGTGAAGAATTGATGCTTTTGAAATATGGTGTTGGAGAAGACTCTTAAGAGTCCCTTGGACTGCAAGATCATTCGATCCTAAAGGAAATCAGTCCTGAATATTCTTTGGAAGGACTGATGTTGAAGCTGAAACTCCAATACTTTGACTACCTGATGGGAAGAGTTGACTCTTTAGAAAAGACCCTGATGCTGGGAAAGATTGAAGGCAGGAGGAGAAGGGGACAACAGAAGATGAGATGGTTGGATGGCATCATCGACTCGATGGACATGATTTTGAGCAAGGTCTGAGAGTTGGAGGTGCAGTAGGAAGCCTTTTGTGCTACAGTCCGTGGAGTCGCAAATAATCGGACAGGACTGAGTGACTGAAATGAACTGAACTGCCAGTATTCTGGGAGTTTTCTAAGAACTATGCAAAAGAGATTTTAATGACCCAGATAACCATGATGATGTCATCACTCAAAGTTTCCTGGTGTATCACATATGCTCACAAATATAATCCTCTCAGATGCCAGGAAGCACCTGACAGTTTCGTACTTGTACCTCAGGTTCCCTTTCAACCATGACTGTTACTAGAGCTGGTGACAGGAAACACAGCTAAACCACTTCTATCCTGCCAACAGCATCAGGTATGTTGGATGCACAAGTAAATTTATGTAAAAGTTCTTTTTTACATAAAGTGATGTATGGATGTGTAAGTCAAACTGTATCTGTAGCTTTGAACATCTATGGCACTCTAATCAGGAGTTAAAATCCCAGAGGTAATGACTTAAGCTCTTCAACTCTATACCAGATTGTTTATGGGCAAAATAGATATTAGAAAAAAATTCCATTACATATATGCTAGCTTAATGCTACCAAGGGCTTCCAGGGTGGCGCTAGTGATAAAGAATCCACCTGCCAATGCAGGAGACTTAAGAGACACGTGTTTGATCCCTGGGTTGGGAAGATCCCCTGGAGAAGTAAATGGCAACCCACTCCAGTATTCTTGGCTGAGAATTCCATGGACAGAGGAGCCTGGTGGGCGGTCATCCATGAGGCTGCAAGAGTTGGTCATGACTAAAGTGACTTTGCACAGTGCTAACAAATTTGGTCACAGACTTGAAAGGTTTTTGTTTGGTTCTATTTATTTTTCATGGTATTATGTCTTATACTTGCTTTTTAACTGCAGTGTTCTCTTCATTGGCTTCTGATATAGGAACTTTGTTCTAAACTGAAAGACCAGAATGGCTGCCCCCGTGTGATACTCAAACACTCTCTCAGCCTCTGGCCCTGATTTTTCAGATTCAAAGTTTCTTGTATATGTCCATGCTTTCTTAATTTAAGAGTTATTTTCTAGAAGAATCCTTATTGTCTTAAGGAATTAGACAGGTAGGTATTCCATAATGCCAGCAAATATTCCCCCACATGCCAGAGAAGAATGTACCTACCTTATTTTTACAGAGAGAAAAATAGAACTTGTCTTTATTTAGAGTCTAAGTGACTAGGAGTTCAAATAGAATGTTTGTAGGAAAAGAAGGAATATTGAGACTTAAACACCTTCAAAGAAACAGTAAATTATATTTAGGAGGGCTTTACCACTGAGATTTATTTTTACAAACTGCCCTGATTGCCCATTCATGGAGTTCTGTGTGGAAACATCTACAATCATAGGTTAAATATCGTAAGTTTTTCTTTAGCAGCAATTTATCAGCTACTTCTGGCAGGATAAAGGGAAAATTTTTATTTTATTCTGTTTTGTTTTTAATAAATACAACCATGAGTATACTATGGAATAAAATACATAATTTGCTTGAGATGTCTTTGAAGATATTTTGCATGTGTGGTCAGTCACTACTAGTGTAAGCCCCTAGGCCTCTCTGGAAAGTTTAGATAAGCATGAAAGTATCATATTTGGAATTGGGGCTTCCCTGGTGGTGCAGAGGTTAAAGTGTCTGCCTGCAATGTGGGAGACGTGGGTTTGATCCCTGGGTCAGGAAGATCCCCTGGAGAAGGAAATGGCAACCCACTCCAGTATTCTTGCCTGGAGAACCCCATGGACTGAGGAGCTTGGTGGGCTACAGTCCACGGGTCGCAAAGAGTTGGACATGACTGAACGACTTCACCTTCACCTTCAAGGTGCATAAGAGCATTTCACCCAAATGTAAACTTTCTATATTTTAATTTTTAAACATTAAACCCTGGGACTCAAGGCAGAGTTGGAGCAGGGGAAAGGAAGAACATCAGTTTCAAAGACTAAACAGGCTACACTGATATTATTATAAAACAATATTATAATAAGTGCAGTTTAGACATCTAATGAAATCTGAAATTAACTTCATTATGATCACTTGGTCTGTATTGTAGCTATGTGTGTTTTAAACTTAATTGCCAAGATCTTATTTCACACATGAAAAATAAAACACAGAAATATAATTTAAAATGTATTTCTAATGTTTATGATAATACATCTATGACTTATATATAAACTGACATATGTTTTCTATACTTAAAAGGTAAATTTCCCCTTTTATGCATAGGAAAATTCGATTTGTCATTCTAATTCTTCAACTCCCTTTGTCAGATATTTTCTGTATCTCCAACTGCTATATTTAATTGAGAGTAGATTTTATATGTAAGTGGAAAAGTGGGTTGAAGTAGAAACAAGTTTTGATTTAATATGCCAACTATGTTGCTTTCTTTACCTTTAGCTTGCAACTCTGAGAGATGGTAATATTTTTCAATTCAATTGCCCTTAACAACAGAGGTAACAAGTAGTCTAGATTTAAGTTACACATAAATCTACATAAATGCTTCCATATCATTTATTGATTCTTTTTGCAAACTTCTAATTATGCTTTCAGGTAGCTAACTGGCCAAATCCAACTGCATGGACGGCAAAGTGAGTTTTGCTAAACCACTGGGGTAAAGGAGTCCTATCTGAGGAAATAGTCAATGTTTTCTTAAAACAACTTCTTAACAAGCTCCTAGACAAATGGTGACCTATGTAGACTCAATAAAAGCAAATTTTGCAAAGCAGCACAGTACTCTGTGCTGACAAAGGATTCTTTCTCTTTGTTAGAGACACTTAGAGAGCCGTAAAGCTGAAGTGCTCTTGAATAACTAACTATAACCAAGCAGGAATCCTCTTAGTGGGCAGTTTCCAAACCATTAAACTTTCTAAAATAATTAGTATGAACATGTGTCCATACACTATATAAAGCTAAATGCATTTTTAGAAGGGTTGAGAAGATCAAAATTCACTCAGAGTCACTTATAAGGAGAACCCAGGACCCATACGAAATTTCAGTATAGTGATTAAGAACATGGATTTAAGGTCAGACAGCCAGAATTTGAGTCCTGACCCTTCATCTTTCCAGCTTGGCACCTTTGGCCAGTTTACCAGCAATGGCTTATTTGTAGAGTAGGAACAGCCAGCGTGAGCTCCATGATTCCTGGGAGGAATAAATGCACTAATGCACATGCAAAGGGCTTAGAGTGCATGACTTTCTGTACATGCTCAGCAGTAGCTCTCACAAGTTTCTGAGACCCCAGGAACTAGCTGAATTCTTACAAGGTCTTGTCTGTTCTTTGGGCAATGAGGAAGTTGTGCTCTGCAAACTTTGATCATGTAGTCAATATAACTTCACTTAGAATTACTATATAACTTTCCTAAGAGTGAATATCTTGTGAGCACTTACCATGTACCAGGCTCTATTGAGAATGTTTTAATTAGCTCATTTAATAGTCACATTAACCATTATAAGGATGGAACTGACACTCATTTTACAGAGAAAAACAACACAGGTATAGAACTGCCTTGTATTGCAAAAGTAGTGGGAGATCCAAAAGCTGCAAAAGATGGGATTGGAATACAGATAATCTAACACAGGAGCACATGTTCTACTATCTCTCCTACTGACATGTTAGGTTCTTAAGGGAAAGATTATTATAATGTTTCTTTGAAGCCCCCTAAATCCCATGGACGGAGGAGCCTGGTAGGCTACAGTCTGTGGGATTGGGAAGAGTCGGACACGGCTGAGCAACTTCAATTTCACTTTCACTTTCACTTTAATGCATTGGAGAAGGAAATGGCAACCCACTCCAGTGTTCTTGCCTGTAGAATCCCAGGGACAGAGGAGCCTGTAGGCTGCCGTCTCTGGGGTTGCACAGAGTCGGACACGACTGAAGCAACTTAGCAGCAGCAGCAGCAGCAGCAAGCACTCAACATGGTACATTAGTATAGCATACATATTGGTCTTTAAGAAGCTCTCCATTTCTTTGAGGAGATTGAATATTCAAAGATAATAAAGCACAATACCATTCACAAGGGTTTCCCTGGTGGCTCAGTAGGTAAAGAATCCGCCTGCAATGTGGGAGACCTGGGTTTGATCCCTGAGTTGGAAGATCCCCAGGAGGAGAGCATGGCAACCCACTCTAGTATTCTTGCCTGGAGAATTTCATGAACAGAGGAGCCTGGCAGACCGCAGTCCATGGGGTCATAGAGAGTCGGACATGACCGAGCAACTAAGCACAACACACAGCACATACCATTCATAAAGACCCCACTTTGATGCAGGCATTAGGTTCAGTGCAATGCTGACCTTGTTTACTCTTCAAACTGACTTTACACCAAAGGTGTGCTAACATATAACACTCACTGTTTTTAGTATAAAACATAGACCCTGTCCTCATACTGAGTTAGAGCAAAAATGGAATTCATTAAAAGATATTCATTAGCTCTGAGAATTTCTGAAAGTAGAAACATCATTCTAGAGTGATTGTTGGTCAGACTCAGTGCCCATCCACACCTCCAGGACTGTTGATGGGAGCAGCAGGACAGCCTGCTCAGCTAACACTGGGCATCTGAAAACCCAATGCTTCTCTCTTTGGAACTTAAGTGACTCTACCACCACCCTTAACATAAAGGCACTCTTAGCAGCCCCTGTCTCCTCACATTCAAATCAAAGCCTTGTGATGGTGCATGACTGATGGCCAGAGGATTAGGTTGGATGTCTGAGCCCTAGCTGCAAGGGAAGCTGAAAAGCGAGTTTGTGGTTTAAATTTGGAGAAGGATACTCATAATGTGGGGGTTCTCCAGTTACTGTAACAGTATTTTTAAAAGTGATAGGCAAGGGGAAAAAAACACATGAAAAACATCCACTACACCTCCATTTTACAGATGAGGAGGAGACTGTGGTGGAGGTTAGACCATTTATTCCACGTCATACACATAGCAAACAGCAGACTGAGCATTCGAGTGTAGATCTTCCTGTCTCTGACTGTTGTTCCACTGCACCAGGCTGTCTCCCACACAAACAAAGAACTAACTGTATATCTGAGAGATCTAAACAGTCAGCAGGGTGGGGCTTCAGAGAAGGGAAGCTCTCTTCTGGCTAACAAGTATTAGTTGCTCAGTCATGTCCGACTCTTTGCAACCCCATAGACTGTAGCTCACCAGGCTCCTCTTTCCATGGGAATTCTCCAGGCAAGAATACTGCAGTGGGTTGCCATTCCCTTCTCCAGAGGATCTTCCTGACCCAGGGATCAAACCCAGGTCTTCCAGATAGGGTGATCCCAAAAGGCTCCTGGAAAGAAACATCACTTGGACAGTTTTCTAGAATCCTAATTACAAGATAGTAAGAAACCAGTTTTAGGAATGATTTAGTTTACATTCTTCAGTGAAGGAGGAAACTAAGGCTTGGGATGGGGGTGGTGGAAATTGTTCTGTCCATGGTCATAAGTTCTTACTAAAAGTGACTTAAAACCCAACCCTGTGACAGTATGTTCAGCACTGTCTTCAGAGAGCTGCTGACCTCAGCTGGGTGAGTTCACTTGCTAAGTCACATCTCCAGCAGAATTGTTGAATAAACTTTCCTTGAATTGGTAGGCAGAGTGGGAGAGAAGAGAAAGTCATATGCTGTGATCTTAGCGAAAAAAAAAAAAAAAAGAAAGAAAGAAAGAAAAACTTTTATTTTGTTTGTGGCTCCTCCGAGAATGCTTCTTTCCCAACTGTGCATTAGAAGGTAACAGGTTCTTGCTTATGACAAAGAAGTGTCCTTGTGTCTGCACTCTCCACTTCTTTCCTGCTAATGCCAAGCAAAGAAGGCAGGGAAAGAAAAGGTCACCGAACGTCTACTTAATGGGGTACTGATGTCCTTGAGTGCCCACATGGCCTGTCCCAGACAATGTCAGATTGTACCCTTAGAGCTCTTTGTTGGCAGTTAGCTGAATAGCTCTATTGTCTGGTCAATGGGTCCACTCAATTGTTTGCCTCTCATTTTAACACCCACACACAGTCAACAAACTTGGGAACAAAATAATGGAAAGGTTGACCATTCTGTTTTCTCGACAGGGTGACTATATAATAGGTGTGTCTTCTCTGGCCTAGGCATGATGAAATTCCTGAGAAGTTTGATCCTTTAGAAGAAAACAAGGGCTTGAAGTTTAGAAGGTACTGTGGTCGGATCACAGCTCTGCTGCTGCTGCTATGTGACCTTGAACAAAAGATTTAGAGTCTCTGAGACTTAATTTGTTTCTCTGCAAAATTAAAATAATGATAAACTTGTAGGAGATTTGAAAAATGTAGGTACTTGACATTTATTAGGGACTTGTTATACATGAGAAATGATCCATTTTACCCTTTTTCATTTAGTCTTTTAACCAAAGCTGGTCTCCTCTAATAAACTCTCATTTGCTCCCTGGTATTTTTTTGTGTGGTATTAAATTCTATGTGTAAAATGCATTAGTAATATTAACCCATGTAATTTTCAAAAACTTTCTTAAGAGATAGCTTTGTCACCTTCTCTTTGCAATGAACATCCCCTCAGTTATACTAAACTTCAGACAAATGTCTTCCTGACAAGAGGCTCCTGACCTCCCTTTCTTAGAGTACTGGTACTATACAAAACTTAAGATTGTAAATTTTCTCTTTCACTCTTTGAGATGTAAATCTTCTACAACCCAGAAATGTCTTTCTCAAGGACTTGATTATATTTTCTCTGAAATGTAATCAGCAACAAAGAGAAGGCTTCTATTTCCAATCTCTGTGGGAGAGGAGGAGCCTGACTTCCATCAGCAACAATTACCAAACACAGATGGCCTAATAACACTGACCAACTACTCGCTCTAATATCCTCTAGTACTTTTCCATTAGCTCACTCCAACTTTTAAAAATCCTTCCGCCTTTTATCTCAGAGGAGTTGAGCTTAATCTCTCTCCTCTGTTGCAGTAGTCTTGACCCTTATTGCAACACTCTTGGATAAAACTTACCTTGACTGTTTAATTTGTCTGGTGAAATGTCTCTTTTACACTGGCCCAGAGTTACCCAACTAGACAAGGCAAAGCTGGGATTTACATCAAATCATTTGTGCCCCTTTCATATGGACTTGAGAGAGGATTCAAGTTTAAGATGGTAGCCTGAAGTCTTATCCTAAGAAGAGCACTATGTTGCAAAAACAATCTAACTCAGATGGCTTTGAATTTTGCTTTTCTAAAAACTGAGAAAATTGGATTTCATTCCTGGCTGCACAGCTGAACCTGGCAGATGTCTCATAAGCCTCCAAGCACAAGAGAAAGGGGGTCCATGAGCAGCCTACATGGGGGTTTCAAGGTCATCTATATTTAACAAATAAAAAAGTGGAGTTCTGTTCTGACCTTATTAGAAAGAGATGGGTACTGCTGCAACTAAAAGCAAGTGAAATTACTGCATTCTGACATTTTTAAGAGCTTTCAGTTCTAGTATTTTGAGGTTCTCTCTAAACTTCAACCCCTCTTCTAAGATATTAAATTCAGCATTTCTCTCCTTCTCTCAGGGTCTGCTTTCAAAACTTTGCTATCTTATATCTTAATCTAATAGTGTGGCTGATAAACAGTTATCCAGCGAGCAGATACCCTAAGACAATACATAGTTATGTTTTAATAGACCCCACTTTGGATATAATTTTCAAGTCTATAAAAGAAAATGATTTCATAGTGATAATTCCAGATCCCTGGACCAGAACGACTGGTGTGATTAACCTTTTTATTTAAGTTATTGAGTGCCTACTATATGCATTTCAGTGCAGAGTAAAAATAAATTAACCCTTGATCTCCTGGGCTTATACCTAGAGAAAACTGTAATTCAAAAAAAAAAAATACATGCACCCTCAATGTTCATTGCAGCACTGCTTACAATAGCTAGGGCATGGAAGCAACCTAAATGCCCAACAACAGGAGAATGGATAAAGAAGACGTACATATATACAACAGAATATTACTCAGTCATAAAAAGGGGATGGAATTGTGCCATTTGTAGAGACTTGAATGGACCTTGAGACTGTCATACAGGGTGAAGTAAAGCAAAATGAGAAAAACAAATATTGTATAATATTGCTTTTATATGGAATCTAGAAAAATGATGCAGGTGAACTTATTTGTGCAGCAGAAATAGAGACACAGACCTAGAGAATGGACGTATGGATACTGGGATGGGAGAAGGAGAGGAAAAGATGAGTTGGGAGACTTGGATTGACGTTTATGCACAAAATAGATAACTACTGTGCATAAAATAGATGACAATAAGAATCTACCATGTAGTGCAGGGAAGTCTACTCAATGTCTCTGGTGACCTAAATGGGAAGGAAATCCACAAAAGAGGATATATGTGTATGTATAGCTGATTCACTTTGCTGTACAGCAGAAACTATCACAATATTATAAAGTAACTATACTCCAATAAAATTTTTAAAAAGTATACAATCTAGTAGAAGGTATTTGCCATTCTTCAGCATCCTTAGAATTCTAAATTTTAAAATGCAGAACTGCTGGTTGGGTTCCTTGGAGTTCTAGTTCATTAAGAATGCTTTAAGCATAAAGTGTGGGCATGGTCTCTTATTACATCATATATTATAGGTAACTTGTGATTATGGGATTCCCAAGGTCAGGGGAGCTTTCACTCAACTTTATATCTCTTCTCTCTGACCTTTTACCTTACAGGCACCTTGAACATATTAGGGTTTAAAACATGGCTAAAAACATTACTAAAACTACTTCCTGTGTTAGCATTATAGCACATCTAAAAAGCAAACTTTAAACAAAGTTTCCAATAATTCTGCCATATTTCATGTTATCATAATTTTTCAAATTAAATTCAGCATTCAACTGTTAACCTTAGCTTGAACAAGTCCTGTCTATTAGCAATACAGGGAGGTTTATCAAAAACATCTTTTCACTATTAAAGCTTCAATCTAGTTCAGCTACAAATCCCTGTAGACTTACTTAGCATAAGATACTATCATCTCTATCTTCATTACAACATATTTTAATTATCTTCCTTAGAAATAAGGTCTTACCTCTTAATGAAAGTTGTTAGTCTGGGGGCTCCAAAGGGCATAAGCCAGTTTCAAGACTTACTTTTGGTTATATATGCAACTATAAGTTAGAAAATATGTTTCAAAGTCAATGTAAGTTTTTAATCATTTTCTCTAGTTGAAAAATAAATATGACAGAATGAAGATTTATTGTTGCAGTTTTACCTCTTGTCCAGAGCAGTGTTTTTCAAACTTGATGATGTCACCTCCGCATGTCACCTAGTGTCATCTGGTGTCAGTTCCATTACTGCGACTAGCATTTGTATGAGGGCAGTGGATTCATAGATCTAAGTTTATTTTCAGATATAGTAACCATTTGTCTTTTATAGTTACTCAAGTTCTATGAGCTTAATTTTTTCATTTATAGTCTTATTTGGGGGAGTTGGTGAGGCAATTAAATAACAATACAATTAAACTCCAAGCCCCATTCCTGGCCCGTGATTGGTATTCAGAAAGTGTCAGTATTTTTACTGCCTTGCTTACTTTCCCTTTCAAACATGGATTATTCTAGAATTTTCTTTAAGTCTTTGCATTTCCAACTTCTCATTCTCATAATATGAGCATATTTCCTGTGTCACTGAAAAGAAGGATTATGAAAAGAGTAGTAGAAGAGGACTTTCTCTGCTTTCCTTCTTCCAACACCAAACATCTATATTTTCCACCATTTTCCCCTCTTCTTTTCTATCTTAGAGGAAGTAGATCATGGATCCTTTTAAAGACCCATTTTTCATGTCAAGGTTTACCCATGTCATTTAATCTTCCACCAGACCTTGCTGCATTATTTTCTCTGTTCTTCTAGTAAAATTTCTAAGTTTCTGTTCACCCTAGTTTATTTCCTTCAACCCTGAAAGCAGTTTTAGTTTTATTCAATGTACAAATCATACTTATATTAAATCTACCCTAAGGAAATAATAGAGATGTGTCTAAATATTTTTTTGCTCAAGGATAGCCATTGTGGAAATATAGTAGCAAACACTGAAAAATGCCTAAATGGCCAAGAATATAAGTTGGTTAAATAAATTAGGAGATACAGAGATAGAATGGGGGAGGGAATAATGTAATGTTTTAGATAGATAACTAATGACATGGGAAAATGTTGAGTCATGAGTAAATATCTCAAATTTGTTTTTAAGAATCATATAAATTAGTATGTGTGTGTGTGTGTGGGCATGTGGGTATATACAACAAGAAAAGGTTAGAATTATCATAGAAATGATAATTCTTGAGAGATCAGGGGTGCTTTAATTTTCTGTGAGTTTCTCTGGATTTTCTATAGCAAATTCATGCTGCTTTTATAATAGATGAGAAAACAATGGTACTTATAAATGCTTTGTTCTTTTTTGGA
This sequence comes from Capra hircus, assembly GCF_001704415.2. Lineage (NCBI taxonomy): Eukaryota > Metazoa > Chordata > Mammalia > Artiodactyla > Bovidae > Capra > Capra hircus. The sequence continues at coordinate 41,146,280 of NC_030813.1, forward strand.
CCATGTCCTCTTCTAAATGACGTTTCTTTTTTTTTTCTCTGTTTAGCTGTCCACCTCCTTGAAGTAAGGGCTTCCCAGGTGGCACTAGTGCTAAAGAGCTTGTCTGCCAGTGCAGGAGACTTAAGAGACAATCCCCGGGTCTGGAAGATTCCCCTGGAGGAGGGCATGGCAAGCCACTCCAGTATTCTTGCCTGGAGAATCCGCTGGACAGAGGAGCATGGCTGGCTACAGTCCATAGCGTTGCAAAGAGCAGGCCATGACTGAAGTGGCTTAGCACTCACACACACACTCCTTAGAGTTTACAACACCTACCTTCCCTTCTTTCAGCTCATTTAATATTCATGCCAATGCCAATTCATGAAGCCCCCACTTGAGTCACACACTGTGTACAGTACAGAGCAGGTCACTGAAGTGATAATGATGTTGGTGGCTGAGGATACAATTCAGACAATAAATAGTTTTTTTCCATCAAGGACTTGTAACAGGCTGCTAGGACACCAAGTACTCTTTCTGTTATACCTAATTACTCAAGCAGGAACTCTACAAAGAACACAAATACACTGAAATGTTTATGATGACACCATTTTAAATAAGTGCCTAAAAACACAATTGCCTAAGGTCTTATAAATCTGTCTTCTGTACCCTTCCAGAATCCATAAACAAATACTTAAAATGCTCTTAAAGTAATTCCAGATTAATTATGTGAATGAGACTTCCAGTTCCAGAGTTTATGACTAGAATTCCAACACCATATTTTCAAATTTGTGTTGCTTAAAAATAAGCAAATCTGATTGATACAAAATAATAGCAAATAGTAAGACAGCTGTGTACTTAGAGTTCTACTTTAGAAATATTAAAATATAATTTTTTCTAATGTTTCAAGTTGCAATGGTTTCTCTCCTTCAAGTGTTCCCCCATATCACTCCCACTCTGAATGTGTACATGCATGCTAAGTTTCTTCATTCGTGTCTGACTCTTTGCAGCTCAATGGATCATAGCCCACAGGCTTCTCTGTTCACGGGATTCTCCAGGCAAGAATACTGGAGCAGGTTGTCATGCCCTCCTCCAGGGGATCTTCCTGACCCAGGGATCAAAAGCACATTTCTTATGTCTCCTTCATTTGCAGGCAGGTTCTTTACCACTAACATCACCTGGGAAGCCCCACACAATGACTACTTCTAGGCAAATACAAAAAAGAATGACTATATTATGTCTTTACAGGTATCCTCTGTCAATTAAAAATGCAAATGTCTATCTATCTACTTATTTATCTATTTATCCATCTATCTATTTATAGTATCTTATGTAGAAAATACAATGCTGACCACAAAGTGATTACGGCAACAATTTAATCTCCTGATTACAGGGATACATTTAAAGGCTTATGCTGGAAGAAAGGGATCTATTTTATGTTTGAATTACAACTAAACTGACGTTTTCCACTAAGAAGTAACCTCTTTGCTAATTTTAGCATACACTAGGTTTCAACCACTGAGGTTGTAACTCGAAATAATGTGATGTAACATTTACATAGAAATTACAGTATATTCCTGTACCATAGAAGCACTTGGATAGGCATGCAAAATGCCTTGGAGCTTAGGAATATATTGCTGAAAAACATGACCTAAAGAAATCTTATCTGAGACAGAAAGAGTTAGCCAGTCTAAAAGAGAATCAGGATAGATTTCAAGTTTTGTCAATACCATTTGATTAAATGTCCTTGACTTGCCTGGCTCCACTCTTGGAAACAGTAGTGGTAAAAATCAGCTTTTCTCTAGATATTAAAATTGATACTTCTCTAAAACTGATAATTGGTAATTTTTCAGATTATGTTATCTCATCCAGTTTGATCATTACCAAGTTTCCCTTGTTTGTACAGGGAGCATTCCTTAGACTGCACTCTGACTCTCAAGGTCTTTGAATTCTCATTTATCTATTCATCCACCCATACATCCAACCCAATCACATATATCTTGTAAATTACAAGTCATCAAGCTTGGTGTGGTAGAATAAAAAGCTGTAAAGCTACTCTGTTTGTGGAGTTTTCAGTCTAATAGGTAAGCCTAAGATATAGGTACAGGAGGAATGCTGAGGAAGTTCAGACTCCACGCATTTGAAGAAGCTTGTGCCTTGCCTCCTTCTGAAAACTACATGGTTTTCTTCTGTTCTCACTGCATTCATTATATACATTACTACAGACAACATAATTCTTTTCCTTGGGCCTTTAACATTCTTTGTGGGAACATTATTCATTAGAGAGTAAAGTCCTGAAACTTAATAAAACAAACATAGAAGAGATTCATGACTAACAGTGGCACACTAGTGCCCTTGGGTCAAACATTTGCTTTACTAAATGCCAAACAGTCTCCAGTTTCTAGCAATAAAACATGATTTCATTTGCTTTCAGCACTGCTAGAATGCATCTACTGTAGTTCTTAGTCAGAGGAGATACAATTATGCCTATGCCTTCACTGATATTGAATACTGTAAGTGGATATTTAGATCAATTAGAAAGAAGAATGTCTGGATAATAATACTCAAGAGAGAAAAAGCTGTTGGTCTTTCAACAAGAAAATAAGCCAAGGACAGTTGGAGTATTGGACACAAGTCACCTGTGTACCTGGTGAGATATCCAGGTTGAAGCTATGAATAGAGAAAACATTTTTAGCAGAAATGATCTGGATAATGGAAGGGTTTGTATCATTTCTTTGCTCAAAGCCACCCAGTGACTTCTCGTTGTTATTAGAATTTCAGAGCGCCTGGCAGAGTCGTGGCAGTACCAGATGACACATTTTCTTACTTTTTGCCTTCAGATTTAAGACTCTGCAGGATCAAGGGCCTGCTACTTCTGCAGCTTCTTCCCCGCTACATCCCTTTCTCTACACTCCAACTGCAAGAGCTATCTTTCTTCTCCCTGAACCTTCTCAAGCTTCCTCTTGCCTTGCACTTGCCATTCCTTCTGCCTGTTAGGCTCTTCCCTGCTGATCGTCGCAGAATGGATTCTTTCATATTCTTCAGATCTCAGCTCCTCAGAGATCTCTCTGACCACCCAATCTATAGAAGCCCCTCTATCATCCTCCCTTTTCTCCTCCCACTCCATTACTCCCTATCCACAGTTATATTTGACTTTCCTTATGGCTCATTTTGTAGAGTGGTGCTGCAGAAGCATGCTGGACCCATAACCCAGAGACTGATGTATTGAAACCATCCTTTGCTTAGTTCAGCTTTTTGGGCTTCCCAGTTGGCACAGTGGTAAAGAATATACCTGTTAATGCAGGAGATCCAGGAGTTGTGGGTTCAATTCCCTGGGTTGGGAAGATCCCCTGGAGGAGGAAATGGCAACCCACTCTAGTATTCTTGCCTGGAAAATTCCATGGAGAGAGGAGCCTGGCAGGCTACAGTCCCTGTGGTGGCAAAGAGTTGGACATGACCGAATTACTGAGAACAGCAGCATGGCTCATTTTGCTATTGTAAACTATTTTACAATAATAGTAAATTGGAAAGCAATTATTTTTCATTGTAAATTACTATAAATCTACTTGTTAGTAGGCTTGTTTATTGTTTGCTTTCTTGTTTTTTGAGAGGTGGTGGAAAGCAGTGGTGAGGAGCAGACTCTGGAGTAGGCTTGGGTTTTGAATCTCTTCTCTGTCACTTACTGTTTGGATGATCATGAGCAAGTTGCTTAATTTCCCTGCACTTCAATTCCTTCATTAATAAGTTGGGCTAAAAATAGTACTCCCTCATAGGGCTGTTGTGAGAATTAAATGAATCAATCAAAATAAATCACTGGGAACAGAGCCTGGCATAAAACAGTGCTAAATAAATTAATATTAGTAGTAGTAGCAATAGTAGTAGTAATAGTAGAAGTAGTAACATTAGTGAAAGTAGTTGTCTCCTTCTATTAGAACAAAAAAAGAGTTGAAATTTAGCCCTTTAGTTCAGTGTTAAATCCATAGACTCTAGAATAGCATTTGGCAATAGTGTACACTCACTCAACAATAGTTGAATACATGTTTTATAGGAGGGTGCCTTGAGGAGGATAAGAAATTTTCAGGGAACTAGATCTAAAAACCAATTTAAGCCGGTAATGAGAAAAAGAAAGTCATTGTTACATAACGATCTGGGCGAGACTGGAAAGTGTTGTTAGCACAGTTAAGTGTAACCCGGTATTAACGAGGCCAAGGTGATAAGTTTGACACCTTTGCATGTTCTGCTTTGGGTGGTTCTCTGCTATGCTCTTTCACTCGGCATTCCTACTGCTAGTCTATCGTCTAATGCATCAGTGCCTGAAATCAAGGAGAAAGGGAGTGAGAAAGTAAACACCTATGTATTATGGCTAAAGAAAATTCATCAGAAAACACTTCTTTGTAAACAGTGGGGAGACTCTTGGCACTGGCAGCATGACAAGACACTTCAGTGCTAACTCTCCAGTGAGTTCAAACCACTGAGCACACATTACCCCATACAAGTAATGTTTCTAGGACTTAGCATCTCCCTCTTGAGACTGCAATTGGAATTTGGGAAACTAGGAATTAGTTTTCTCCTTTCCTGAAATATTTTTAGCTGCCACCAGGTGGTACTAGGTAAGCACATCCAAATAGGAAAATGCAATTTTATTATACACAAAATTGCCAAGAGTTGCAAAAAATTGTTTTCCTTTAGTATAGTGTCTAGAAACATAAAATTTTGTGTGGCTCAGAGTACACATTATCCTTGGTTTGAACTTATAAAACAATGTTTGGTTTGGTTTTCTCTAAAATTCAAATTGTACTCAGATTTCAGAGAAAAACTTCATCTTCCTGTGACTCAGACTCTCATTTTAAGAAAGCCTCTGTTTTCCTCCATAAGTCACACAGATTTCTGGGCTCCCAAAAAGTCTTTACATTTTCCCTTGGACATTTACCTGGCTTTTCCTTCTGCTTTTCCTCCCTGATTCATAGCTTCATGCTTTTGCCTGCCTCAGTTTATTCAACATCAGTGAAAAAGGGGATAGAAATACATACATTACCAATTTCTACAAACATGACAGCTTGTCAAATCTTGGAGTAAAAGGTAGGTAATCATGATCATGAACACCCTCACAGACCTTCCCAACTAATCCTTAGTGGCAAAATACTTCCATTCCATTTTTACTATCTGAGAGGAGTTTATTTTTTCCCTTCATTTCCTCAAGGCAAATGGGTCCACGCTAGCCATCTGTGTCACCAGCAGACAGCAATGAGAAGCATCATAGACAGAATAATTTCTATGGGTTGAATACAAACTCTTTGTCACTTTCTTCACTGTCTTTATTTCTAATCCTTTAGCTGCACTGCTAATTGCTCCGAGCTCAGTAGATCTTTGAATGCAGGCTCAAAATATAGATTTTCTTTCTTGTTTAGAGTCCTAAGAGATGCCTTTTCCCCTTGATTTCAAACAGAAATAGCCACTTATTTCCAAATTCATAGCTATCTACCACTACTTGCTTTCCTGCTCACATGTCCATTTAATCAAGTATAACCTTAATACCTTTTGAAAATATTTATTTCCTCTTTCCTTTCTCTCTGCTCTTTTCTTGAAAAGTGAAGTCACTCAGTCACATCCAACTCTTTGTAGCCCCAAGGACTGCCAGGCTCCTCCATCCACGGGATTTTCCAAGCAAGAGTACTGGAGTGGGTTGCCATTTCCTTACCCTTTTAACAATTTTCTGCTCTGAACTTTCATTATCCTAAAGATGACAGCCACATTATTATTAAGAATCAATGGTTTTTATGAAGGAAGAATATACCTGACCCAGATCACACTGAAATAGACCTAGCAACATCTACAAATACTACTATTTCCAGCAAAGCTTCCTACTGTGGTCAGAGAACCATTGCAGTATATCGGCAGAGCTTTAACATCCATCACTCTGGGGAAGTGGGTAATTGGCCCAAGGTAGAGGCAAGGGAGAGATGCGTGAGTCTGTGCTCAGTCATGTTCAACTCTTTGTGACCCCATGGACTGTAGCCCACCAGGCTCCTCTGTCCATAGAATTCTCCAGGCAAGAATACTGGAGTGGATTGCCATTCCCTTCTCCAGGAGATCTTCCCGACCCAGGGATCGAACCCACATCTCCTATGTCTCCTGCGTTGGCAGGCAGATATAACGTATATAAAATTGATTCCCCTGAAGAACACACATCACCTATCAAGTATAAAATAAAACTAGCTCAAATCCTAATCTTGCTTAAATATTCACTTATTAAAGCAAGATTTAGATAATTTTCAAACCAGCACCACTTGAGGCACTTAGATGAAACATAATTTTCCTTCCTGCCTTTCTTCACCCATTTTTTTAAATAGCCCAACTCAGGTTTTGGAAAAAACAGCCACCAAGCATCATACTTTATGGTAGCATGGGCTTTTAATTTTCTTCCCAGACACCATATGTTTGACTTAAGGCAACATAGGTATTTTCTCATTTCAGTTTCTTCTGGGCAATATGGCAATAAATAGTTCATTTCTTTTGTTATATCTCTAAGGGATAGCTCAGCTAGAGCCAATAAATGTCAAAGTTCTCATTTACATGGGTGTATGGTCCATTTCTGACAATCCTCAACCATAGTATTATATTTGCTTAATTTTCAAACAGTGATCTTACATATTTATTTATACAAGCATACAGATTTCTCATTCCAAACTAAGCAAATATGAAATTCCAGGAAAGATAACCACGTGCGACTGCAGACAGTAGGATTCACATGGATCGCCTAACGGCAGAGGTAGTGGTAGCAAGCATGTAATAAGATCATTGATATTTATTAAGGGCAAAGAAACACCCAAGAGACTGTTGCAAGCTGCAAAGGGCACAGCCTCTAAGAGTAAGACCTACCCATTCATCCTCATTGGAAAGATATCTATTTTACTGAAACACATTTTTTGTGTAAGTATGTGTGCTTGTCCTCTGCTAGGGACAGAGGAAACGGAATGAGAAATGTTATAGGGTATTGATTACTTAAAGAACAAAGGAGAATCACTTTTCAGGAACACATTGGCTGCAGGTCCATCTTTACCAGCAACCCGATGACCCTAACATTAGGACAGGGAGACCTTCCTTACTCTTTCTCTAGCATTTCCTTCCTCTTCAGGTTTTTAGCTGTTTTCAGATCATGCACTCTCTATGCTTGATACATCCTGACGACCTACTGCTCCTATTTTGATTGCCCTGAGACAAAATGAAAACAAATATGGAATAACCTCCTGACTAGGGTAAAACAGAGGAGACTGGCAGGCTACAGCCCATGGGGTCACAAAGAGTCAGACATGACTGAGCAACTCAGCACAGCACAGCACAGGGCAAAATGACATAGCCAACAGCCCCAGAAGCAAAACCTGACTGTGCACCTTCTAGCCTTTGGGAATTTCACTCAGTTCTTCTTAGTTTCAGTGTTCTTATCTGTCAAATTGGTCCAACGATATTGGCAACAGTCAATGGCCCTGTTTCTGGTTCATCAGGTTGGTGTGACAGTAATATGAGAAAATATTACAAATCATGTGGCACTTGGCACTTGGGTAACAGCCGTGAAATGTTAACATTTCCACTCTAGATGGAGGAAAGGACTGTCACATTTAACAGTTCTGTCGGGTGCTTATCTTCATGATGAATTTTGAGTGGCAGCAACACTGTTCCAAAAAATTCCTGCTGCAATTGCTTTATAGATGCAGTTTTTAACAGGGGACAGTTTTTGTTGGATAGAAGGAAAAATCAGCAGGGGAAAAGCAAATCTTCCAAGCAAAATCTTTTTGACTAACTGATCCTGCTTTTACTCACTCAAACTGCTAAATCCATAGCAGAAAGCGACCGCAAGCCCCAGATTCCAAACAAGCATTTGACACAAGTAAGACACTGGGTCCCAGGATGGCTTTTTTTCCCTTTCTTCTTAATTGGTATGGAAATACGTTGAAGGTGATAATAATAATAATATTTCATATTAAACAGTTCTTATGTTAGTATTTCTAAAAATTGTGACTATATTATCTATCAAAGACTGCTAAGAAATTTAATTCAGTCCTTGGCAAGTCAAACATACAATATTGAAAGAATATTTTGAATTGATGATTTTTGAAATTAAGTTAAAAAAATTTCTGACATATATAATGCACATCCCTCCATCTGTATATTAGGAGTTCTTTATTTTGAGCACCATCTCCCTGCCGACAATAGCAGCTGGGACTTTTCCTTCATAGCATTAACCATTGGTAATGAGTAAAGTGCTAATATAATTTGAGATCTAAGTCACTAACTAAAGAGGAATATCGCTAAAACCAGGAGTCCTACCTCTTCACTACTTTGTCCCTGGAATCTGGAAAGAAATTGAGCGTGCAGTAGACCCTCAAGAAAAATTTGGAGAGGCAGAATGGGCCAGGGGTTGAAGAGACAGCTTTAGACTTAGAAAGACCTAAATTTGAATCTGCATAAAATGCTACCCTCTGCATATTTGGGGAAAATTGTTAAGTTCCCTAATCAGTTCCTATTCAATAAAATGAAGAGAATAATTCTTATGCTATAGAGCTATTATAAAGAGTAAAAGGAAACATGCATCAAACATACAGGATTGTACTTGATGCAATCAGTGTGTATGTGTTAGCCCCTCAGTCGTGTCTGACTCTTTGCGACCCCATGGACTGCAGTCGGTCAGGCTCCTCAGTCCATGGAATTCTCCAGGCAAGAACACTAGAGTGGGTTACCATTCCGTTCTCCAGGGGATCTTCCCGACCCAGGGATCGAACCCTGGTCTCCACACTGCAGGCCACTTTTTTACCCAAGTGTTTCATAAATAATTGCTGTCAATATCCTGACTATTACATAGTTAATACATGTAAAAGCAATTATGTAATGTAATGATGAGGACCAGGCTTTCAAATGTATCACCCCCTCCCCACCAGCCCCCTTTACAACTCCATCCATATGCCTTTTTAAAATGTGCATGCAGTTTCCTGGTCCCTTTTACCCTTCAGCAGAAAGTAGCACCAACATAATGTCAATGAAATACAATATTGCTAAGTCTGTTTGTTTAAGACTACACCCCTGTTATCAATTAATATTTTGATGAACAGAATATACTGTTGCTTGTAGTAGCTCATGTCCATTAGTAATATAAAAATGTTTTTCATAATATTGTATGCAAAATGTACTTATGTTTTAAAAGCCTAATGATAATTCACCAAGGACAGCACTGTCTTCAATAAGAAATTGTCATGTGATAGTTACATAGGAAAGCAAAGCACACAAATAAATACTTGCGTGTAAAGTGAAAATGTTCCTTCAGAAAGCCAATTAATTCAGCTCTTCTATTCTCTGTCATTTGTTTTTTTTTTTTAACCACTTGAGAGAGAAATATTATGTTTACAGAAGTTATGCTTTTTAGAAATTATATAGGTTTAGAAAAAGTTTATTCAAATACCAGAAGTCTACTAAAACACAAAATTCAGAGATTTCATTTTCCTCTTCATTTTCTTTCTAAAATTTGCATTTCTTTCTGCGTTTGATGCCCTCAGCTATACCAGTGATGATTCAAACATGTTCATCACCAAATGATTGATGTGCCTGAGTATCTATAATTGCGTAATTCAAGTCCATCCCTATTGTTAAATACTGAGGAAGAAGGGGGGAAAAAAGCCCAATATGTGAGGAAACATGATCCTCAAGAAGTATGAGAAGAGTGTCAAAGAAGATTTCAAAATTTCCATGTCAGTGTTAACAACTTTGACCATTTCACACTTTTCAATTCTAGGGCTTTTTCATAGTGCTTTAAATCGGTTATATTGTTGCAGTTGCTTTTACTAAGAACCATCTACTAAACCACATTGGGGCCTGTCAACAACAGACCTCATGAGCTATCCTTCAAGTTGCTAATCTCTCTTTAGCCCTTTTGCAACACTGGAAACATGACTTCAGGTCTATGGGAAATCTCTGCCCAACCAGAATGTGGTCTTTATGACATTTATTTTACCATTGTAAATTAAGTACAATTTCTCTTTGTTTCTTTTTTAGGGGACATGGGGGTGGGTAGACAATTCTTAACATTTCCAACATGGGAGCAGGTGCTCGAAATTCAGTGATAAACCAAGAAAGATGAACAGTAATCCAAAGAGAAAGGTTAGCAAATAGTTACAAGCAAAGTCCTAAACTTCACAGGCTTTAAAAATAAGCCTAGGCACATTTGTACCTTATTTGGTATCCTTTAAAAAACAAACAAATAAAAAAAAAAAAAAACAAAGACTAGAGAAAAGAAATCCTATTGGTCGATGGAGTTGTGAATCTATTTACATACTCTTCCACCTACCAAGTCTCATGGAAATTAAATCTGTGGTTACATTTAGATGGCACAGCTGCTCTGGGCCTCTTTCCTCACAGCATTTATTTGTGCATTTCAAAGGTTTCATGAGGAAACCTTGAAAGAAAAAAAGTAAATATTTTGAAAAGGAGTTACAATTTGTCAGCAGTAATCCTTCCCTGCATAGGGAAAGAAAGGCAAATCCTAGTAAATCAGAGAATTGTGGCTTTCAAAAGTAATAGCATTACCTTGAAATTCAATCTGCTAGTATCATTTTTCCAAGCAATCCCTCTATACATTCAATTTTTTTGTCATTTATTACAGTAAGAAACAAAATGATTCAAAAGAGAATTGCTTGCAGTAAGCACAGAGATATTCTGAACAAAGATAGAATTTGATATCAGGCACAAACATGGGGAAAAATAACACTTTACTTATCTGGCATGCTTAGTCACCTTCTCATCAGAGAGCTTTGTGTATTTGACAGCAGAGGAAGAAGAAATCATGTTTATTGAATGTTAAAATGTGTGATACTTGATATTTTAAAGAGATCTTATGCTCCTACCCAGGAAGCCTGGAAAAAATTCATAAATGATCAGTTACATACAGCTTAATGATGGAAGGTGGACGCAGGTCTTCTAGAGCTTTCTAAACTATCAGGAAACCACATACTGGGGGCTGGCATAGGCTGATTTGTTTTACTGGGGTCATATAATCTCTGAGCACTCTGGGAGATGTTCTCTAGGGCTGAAAGATGGTGGTCGCATGTGTGATAACAGGATGCTAGTTAACTAGGAAATGAAGATCAGGGAGCCACATTGCCACGGCCAGTGCATCCCGTAACGAAACACAGCTGTATCACTCTTGGAAGATGAACAATCCCTCGTGGATAGGAGACAGATTTTCCCAGAGATCAGTTAAGGTTTTTAAATGATGGATGGAACCAATTTAAGAGTGGCAGACTTAGTCTCAAATAATAAAGCTTAAAATATTTAAAAGGAAGCAATGGTTTTATTCCTGATTTATTGGTTTCTTTACACTCTCCTCCTTGACTGTTTAGGCACTTGTAAAGCACAGTGTACACAGCCTGGCACACAGTAGGAAAACAATAAATGGTAGAAATTCGCACTTCTGTTACTGTTCTGATTATTTTTCTTACTAGAAAGAATGGCTTAAACACAATTAATTTTATGCTTTTGTATAGAGATCTTAATTATAACTCTTCCTAACATTCATCCATTATACACTTTTATATTATTCTTAAGGACATGAATGGATTTTGAATCCTTTTTTCTATACTTACAAGCAGCCATCCAATCATATTCAGAGGTAAAATTTATCATAATTCAGAAGAGGAATTTAACTGGAAGTTATCCCCCCAGTGTGGGCTTTTCAGGTATCTCAGTGGTAAAGATCTACCTGTCAATACAGGAAATGGGGGTTCAATCCCTTGGTCGGGAAGATCCCTGGAGAAGGAAATGGCAATCCACTCCAGTATTCTTCCCTGGGAAATCCTATGGACAGAGGAGCTTGGTGGGCTACAGTCCATGGGGTAAGAAGAGTCACACACAACTTTACTGACTAAACAACAGCAACATTCCACCAGTATATAATGTCAGCTTTTTCTTACCAGTAAATAGTTTCATCAAAACGTTATATTGCTTTAATTCTATGATGATGTAAGTTTTGATCACATCATTGCTTTAGTTTCAACTTTTTTCTCTTTCTGAGAAAAACATGCTACTGAATGTACAAATTATAAATAATACCTTGATTTTAGAAACATTCTAAGATAATAAACTGCTTCTTTTCCACTGAAGAAAATGATATAGTAACTTGTGAGCAGCAACGAAATGTATAGAACCTTACATACTTTTATGTTCTGTTCATGTAACTTAAAATTATAGTACAAAACAAAAATTAACATTAAGCATAATTACATCTATTTTATTAATGACATCTCTCATCTTTTTCAATCTCCAGTTGTCTCTTGGTCTGTTCAAGTTGCTGTAACAAAACATACCCTGGGTGTCATAAACAATTAACATTTCTTCCTTAGAGGTCTGGAGGCTGAAAGTACAAAATCAGGATGCCAATATTGCTGGATTCTTGGTCAAGGCCCTCTTCCTGATTTACAAGGATGGTCTTCTCATTTACATTACAAAGAGAGAAGAAGAGCCAGTTCTCTTCCTCCTTTATAAGGTCACTAATTTCACCATGGGGACCCCACCCTCTTGACCTAATTACTTCGCAAATATTCTACCTCCAATTACCATCACATTAGCACTTCAACATATGAATTTGCATGTGGGGGACGGGGTGGGTGTACAAAAATTTTATCCATAGCATTCTTGTGAAATGTTGTGGATACCTCTTACTCCCCAAAAACCCACGTGTTTATCACATGTAATATTCATTCCAACCTAATAGTCCCCAAATCTTAACTTTTTCCAGCATCAACCCTAAATGTAAAGTCCATAATCTTACTTCAGCATCATCTAAATCAGATATAGGTGAGACTGCAGGTACAATTGATCTCAGGCGGAATTCTTCCCTAGCTGTGAGCCTATGAAATCAAACAAATCACATGCTCCCAAAACTCACTGACAGGAACAGCGCAGGATAGAGATCCATTTCAAAAGGGAGACAGGAAGGAAGAAAGGAAATGGAAAGAAGGAATAGGAAAGACAGGCTCCAAGAAACTTTAAAATCCCATGAGATGTTACAGTTGGAAAATAATCCTCTTTGACTTGACGCTTTGCCTTCTAAACTCACTGGGGTGGCAATGCCCCCCTTACAGCTTGGAAGGATGCTGCTGCTCTCTTCCCGGTAGGAATGAGGCCCTGATGGTTCTAAGCGACTCTTCCCGCACCACTACTGTTGCAGCCAGCTTGACCTGTTGAAACCCAGGCTATGACCCTGACGATCTCTGGATCACCTTAAAGATCCTTCTTTTCTTTCCTTGAAGGATTGACAGCACATGTTCCAGCCTCCCTTCATCAGGTCCCGCCACCCTCCCTTTCAGTTCATACCAGCAGTTTCCTGCTGCAGTGGCTGATTAGTTCTGTGGTTCACATCCACACGAATATCCTTATCAAAGAGTCAGTCTTTCATACCTTGGGTCTTATCTTCTGAACACAGTTTCTCATTTTTTGGTAATGTGGACAGTCTGAGATCTTTAAGTTCTGTTTCCTTTCACTTAACAATTCTGTCTTCAATTTATTTCTCTCATACTGCATTTTGCTATAAGCAGTCAGGAGGAACTAAGCCATTCCTTCAACACTTTGCTTAGAAATCTTACTACTTAATATCCAGTTTTATTACTCACCAGTCCTATGTTTTATATCAAATGTGACCTCTGCTTCTCCATAAACATTTGTCTCAAGTTCTAAGGAAATCAACCCTGAATATTCATTGAAAGGACTGATGCTGAACCTGAAACTCCAATACATTGGCCACCTGATGCAAAGAACTGACTCCTTGGAAAAGACCCTGATTCTGGGAAAGATTGAAGGCAGGAGGAGAAGAGGATGACAGAGGATGAGATGGTTGGATGGCATCACCGACTCAATGGACATGAGTTTGAGCAAGCTCTGGGAGATGATGAAGGACAGGGAAGCCTGGCGTGCTGCAGTCCATTGGGTCACAGAGTCGGACACACTGAGCAAATAAACAACAAAAGTGATAAAAATGACAGGGCTGCAAACAAGTTTGGCTTCATGGGCAGGCAATCTGTTCAGTTGTTCAGGGCCCCATGCTCAGTAGGCCCCTCGGCTTAATATACAGCTCCAAAGCTGCCATTTTTAAATTAATAGTTTTTTTTTTTTTTTTATAAAACACAGGTTCTGCATTTTCATTTTTTCAGTGGGCATGCAGATAATTTAACTGGTCCTAGCTATGATAGGGGAATACTGGGAGGCTATGGAAGCCCAGAACAAGGGTCTAAATAGGTTCTTTAAAAGGCAGAAGAGGTTGTATGGGAATATTTATCACAATGAGGGAGTAATGGGTAATCTGTTTATTGATGTGGGAGGACTACAGAGAGGAGCAGGTCCAGGTAGATGGAACAAGAAAAGGGACACAGGTATGATATAACAGCTTAAAGGAGGTCCAAATGTTCAAAGTACCAATGAAAATTTGCAGATTTCTTTTTCATCTAGCTGTAACAAAGAGTAACAATAAAGATCCATAAATGATTACAGCATTGCTCCAAAAAATGGCTGCAATTATGCTATTGGTGTAGAGGAAGCTATATATATATATACACACACACACACACATATATATATATATAAAACTATAAATTTATTTATTTTAATTGGAGGCTAATTACTTTACAATATTGTATTGGTTTGGCCATACATCAACATGAATCCACCATGGGTATACAAGCGTTCCCCATCCTGAATATTTTTTTTAGGATCAATTAGTTAATTGCTTGTTGCTTTAATTATTCACACTCTTTTTAAAACTATGTGTCACAGCTAAAGCCAAGAAGAAAGTAAAACAGAGATATTCTTCAAATGTGGATGGAAACTAAGCTAATGAGTTTATTTGATAATTGATGTGGTGTTCAACAGTGTGGGGGGCCAGTGGCTCAATGGCTCAATAGTGCTTCCAACTATGAATCAGAAGATTGCAGGTTCGACTCCTGTGTTGGGGAATCAGAAGGTAAAGAATATGCCTGCAATACAGGAGATCCAGGTTCGATCTCTGTGTTGGGAAGACCCTATGGAGAGAGAAATGGCTACCCACTCAAGTATTCTTGCCTGGAGAATTCCATGGACAGAGGAGCCTGGCAGGCTGAAGTCCATGGGGTTGCAGAGTCAGCCATTACTGAGCAACTAACACTTTCACACGGTGTTTAAAAAGGGTCCTGCTCATACTTAGAAAAGTGTGTTATCAGCCAACTGACCCCAAATAATCAAGAAAATATGGAGGAAAATCTCACATTTACCTCTACTTGGGTAACTTGTGAATCTGCAAATCCTTCTCTAGTAGACATTCAATACTGATCATATACTGCAGCTTAAATATTTATTTCAAAATGATAAGAAAGGACAAGCAAAGTTGTTACATGTTTCTTAGCATCTTCTTTAGCAATTTTAGTAAACTTTTGAGCTTTTCAGAGCATAAAAGAGGTGGTTTATGTACAGTAATTTGAATGGCTATTCCTGAGGCATCTAGTAGAACAGGAAAAATTAAAAGAATGGAGCAATGGAAAGGTACTAAAGACACTTTTACAAATTTTAGTTGATAAGTGCCTCTTTCAAGAAAAATAAACTCACTACTATAAACTTTTTCCCTAATTCTATCCATTCTGCATTGATAAGAATTTAAGCACCAATGAGCAATGACATGTTTCTCCTTAAATGATTACTGAAAATATGAAATTAAAAGTTTTCCCATGTTTCATTTCAATATTTCTTTTTGGAACCTTGTTCATGCTATTAATTTCTGCGTGAAAATAAGGTTTATTGACTACTTGGTGTGGCACAGCATACATATCTGATAAATGTCCCAAGAATAAATGAATAAAAGAGTGAATAAAGGAGTAATGGAATGAGCAGATATTTCAGCTCAGCCACAAGTGATAAACCATCTTGGATTCTAATGGTCTCAATTATAATCTATAAAAAGTTTCTAAACCCTGCATTATTTTCTTAAAATTGCAGTTCCTCTGTAGATTTGGCCATCCTTTGTGGGCAGTTTTATTCCAATCCCAAAGAGAGGCAATGCCAAAGAATGCTCAAACTGCTGCACAACTGCACTCATCTCACACGCTAGCAAAGTAATGCTCAAAATTCTCCAAGCCAGACTTCAACAGTACATGAACTGTGAATTTCCAGATGTTCATCCTGGATCTAGAAAAGGCAGAGGAACCAGAGATCAAATTGCCAATATTCGTTGTATCACTGAAAAAGCAAAAGAGTTCTAGAAAAACATCTACTTCTGTTTTATTGACTATGCCAAAGCCTTTGACTGTGTGGATCACAATAAACTGTGGAAAATTCTTGAAGAGATGGGAATACCAGACCACCTGACTTGCCTCCTGAGAAATCTGTATGCAGATCAAGAAACAAAAGTTAGAACTGGACATGGAACCACAGACTGCTTCCATATAGGAAAAGGAGTACATCAAGGCTGTATATTGTCACCCTTCTTATTTAACTTATATGCAGAGTACATCATGAGAAACACTGGACTGGATGAAGCACAAGCTGGAATCAAGTTTGCTGGGAGAAATATCAATGACCTCAGATATGCAGATAACACCACCCTTATGGCAGAAAGTGAAGAAGAACTAAAGATCATCTTGATGAAAGTGAAAGAGGAGAGTGAGAAAGTTGGCTTAAAGCTCAACATTCAGAAAACTAAGATCATGGCATCTGGTCCCATCACTTCATGGGAAATAGATGGGGAAACAAGGGAAACAGTGGCAGACTTTATTTTGGGGGGTTCCAAAATCACTGCAGATGGTGATTGCAGCCATGAAATTAAAAGACGCTTGCTCCTTGGAAGAAAAGTTATGACCAATATAGATGGCATATTAAAAAACAGAGACATTACTTTGCCAACAAAGTTCCATTTAGTCAAAGCTATGATTTTTCCAGTAGTCATGTATGGGTATGAGAGTTGGACTATAAAGAAAACTGAGCACTGAAGAATTGATGCTTTTGAACTGTGGTGTTAGAGAAGACTCTTGAGAGTCCCTTGGACAGCAAGGAGATCCAACCAGTCCATCCTAAAGGAAATCAGTCTTGAATATTCATTGGAAGGACTGATGCTGAAGCTGAAGCTCCAATACTTTGGCCACCTGATGCAAAGAACTGACTTATTTGAAAAGACCCTAATGCTGGGAAAGATTGAAGGTGGGAGGAGAAGGGAATGACAGAGGATGAGATGGTTGGATGGCATCACCAACACAATGGACATGAGTTTCAGTAAACTCCAGAAGTTGGTGACAGACAGAGAGGCCTGGCGTACTGCAGTCCATGGGGTCGCAGAGTCGGACACGACTGAGTGACTGAACTGAACTTGTGGTCACATTCCTGTGATACGAGTGGGAGGGTTATATTCCCTTTCCAGACCTGGCTCCAAAGAACTCCCCATACTATCCTCCTTGCTCTTTCTCTTCCCTCTGCAGCTGGACTGTCAATGCACAAATGGACATAGCAGCTCAAGTACTGATGATCATGGAACCTCAGTCAGCCATGGTTCCTGAATGACTGTGTGATGCAGTGCTCCCTGTTGCAGTTTTGGACAATAAGCAGCTATTGTGTTAATTATGCTGATATTTCAGGGGGGTTGTTTTGTTTTCTGCTCTTATAGCAGCCATTTTGTTTTCTTTAACATATTCCCCTGTCCACACCAAGCTCCCTTCCATGAAAGGGTTTTCCTCCTCTTGTTCTGATGTCATCTTGTTAATTCCCACATATCCTTTAGATCTCAGTGTAAGTGTCGCTTCTTAAGGGGATATTTTTCTCTCCCTGCCTGGGGCATATCTCTTCTACATTCTTCTTAGTATGTGGCTCTCCCATTTGGTATTTGTCCAGGGAATTTTCAATAACACAATGTCTCCTTCCCCAAGGTCACTGATAAGACACAGACTTCAAAGTGGCCTCAGGATCTGTGGGCATGTAGCCAGGGGCCAGGGCAGAAAGGCAGGTTAGTGTATGACTTAGGAGGTGCTCAGTGGCTTCAGTCATGTCTGGCTCTAAAACCCTACAGACTGTAACTGCCAGGCTCCTCTGTCCATGAGATTCTCGAGGCAAGAATATTGAAGTGGGTTGCCATGCCCTCCTCCAGGGAATCTTTCTGACTCAGGGATGGACTCCACTTCTCTTATGTGTCCTGCATTGGCAGGCAGATTCTTTACCACTAGCGCCACTGGGGAAGCCCGAGAATATGTCTTAGGACACCCAGAGATAACTGAGGGAGATGATTGCCAGTACAGTGCAGGTGAGGATAAATTCAAGTGTTCATATATATAAAGCCTCGTTCAGGCTAACAAGTTTTTAGTTTAGATTTGATTAGTTCAGTTTTATTTAGCTTTCTTTCTCAAAGCTAATAGTCATTCATCATCTACAAGTCAACTTCCTTCACTTGGATTCCAACAGAGAATAGACAACTTGCAATGCCTCTTTAAGGATGATGTGACTTTCTTCAGCTCAAGTATCCTCTCATTCTCTCCCACTGGAGAAGGGAATGGCAAACCTCCCCAGTATATTTGCTGTGAGAACCTCATGAACTGTATAAAAGGACAAAGAGATAAGACACTGAAAGATGAGTCCCCCAAGCCTAAAGATGTTCAATATGCTACTGGGTAAGAGTGGAGGAGAATTACCAATAGCCCCAGAATGAATGAAGAGGTTGGGGCAAAGCAGATATAACACTCAGTTGTGGATGTGTCTAGTGGTGAAAGTAAAATCCGATGCTTCAAAGAACAGTATTGTATAGGAACCTGGAATGTTAGGTCTATGAAACAAAGGAAATTGGATGTAGTCATGCAGGAGATGGTAAGAATAAACATTGATATCTTAGGAATCAGTGAACTAAAATGGATGGGAATGGGCAAATTTAACACAGATGACCATTATATCCACTACTGTGGGCAAGAGTCCCATAGAAGAAAAGGAGTAGCCCTCATAATCAACAAAAGAGTCCAAAATGCAGTACTTGGGTGTAACCTCAAAAATGACACAATGTTCATTTCCAAGGCAAGCAATTCAACATCATAGTAGTCCAGGTCTGTGCCACTTCCACTGATACCAAAGAAGATACTGAAGTTGATCAGTTCTGTGAAGACTTAGAAGACCTCCTAGAACTAACACCAAAAGAAAAGATGTTCTGTTCATCATTGGGAATTGGGATGCAAAAGTAGGAACTCAAGAGATATCTGGAGTGACAGGCAAGTTTGGCCTTGGAGAACAAAATGAAGTGGGGCAAAGGCTAACTGAATTCTGCCAAGAGAACACATGGGTCATAGCAAATACCCTTTTCCAACAACATAAGAGATGACTTTACACATGAACATCACCAAATGGCCAATGCTGAAATCAAACTGATTATATTTTTTGTAGCCAAAGATGGAGAAGCCATATACAGTCAGCAAAAGGAAGACCTGGAGCTGATTGCGGCTCAGATCATCAGTTTCTCATAGCAAAATTCAGGCTTAAACTAAAGAAAGTGGGGAAACCACTAGGCCAGCCAGATACAATTTAAATCAAATCCTCTATGAATATGCAGTGGAGGTAATGACTAGATTCAAGGCATTAGAACTTGAAAATGGTGTGCCTGAAGAACAATGGACAGAGATCTGTTCAGGAAGCAGCTAACAATATCAAAGAAAGAAAGAAGAGAAGAGGACAGCAAGGGAGAGAGGGAAGGATATATCCAACTAAACAGTTTCCAAAGAACATCACAGTGAGACAAGAAGGTTTTCTTCAGTGAACAGTGTATAGAACTAGAAGAAAACAACAGAAGAGGAAAGACTAGAGATCTCTTCAGGAAAATTAGAGATATCGAGGGAACATTTTGCCCAAAGATGGGGACAATAAAGGACATAAATGGTAGAGACCTAGTAGACATTGAAGAGCTCAAAAAGAGATGGAAAGAATACATGGAAGAACGGTACAAAAAAGATGCAGAGGGACTGGGTTACTACAATGGCGTGGTCAGCCACCCAGAGCCAGACATTCTGGAGAGTGAAGTCCAGTGGGCCTTAGGAAGCATTGCTGCTGCTGCTGCTGCTGCTGCTGCTGCTGCTGCTAAGAAAGCTAGTGGATATGACAGAATTCCAGTAGAACTATTCAAAACCTTGAAGGATGATGCCGTCAAGGTGTTGCATTTAATATGTCAGCAAATCTGGAAGACCAGAAGCAGTGATCACAGGACTGGAAAAGGTCAATCCTCATCCCAATTCACAAGAAGGGTAGCACTAAAGAATGTGCTACCACCAGACAATTGCACTCATCTCCCGTACTAGTAAGGTAATGCTTAAAATCTTGCATGCTAGGCTTAGGCATTATCTGAACCAAGAACTTCCTGATGCACAAGTTGGGTTTAGAAAATGAAAAGGAGGCAGAGATCAAATTGCCAATATTCGCTGGATCATAGAGAAAACTAGGGCATTCCAGAAAAACATCTACCTCTGTTTTGTCAACTACACCAAAGTGTTTGACTGTGTGGATCATAATAAATTGTGGAAAGTTCTTAAAGAGATGGGAATACCCATGGGAATACCCATCTCCTGAGAGACTGGTATGTGGGTCAAGAAGCAACAGTTAGAACCCTGTATGGGACAACTGATTGGTTCAAGATTGAAAAAGGAGCATAACAGGGCTGTCTGCTGTCACCCCATTGTTTTAATCTATATGCTGAGCACTTCGTGAGAAATGCCAGACTGGATGAGTTACAAGCTGGCATCAAGATAGGTGGGAGAAACATCAACCACCTCAGATATGCAGACAATACCACTCTACTAGCACAAAGTGAAGAGGAACTAAAGAGCTTCTTGATGAGGGTGAAGGACAAAAGTGAAAGAGCTGGCTTAAAACTAAATATTAAAAGAAAAAAAAAAACTAAGATCACGGTATTTGGCCCCATTCAGTTCAGTTCAGTTCAGTCACTCAGTCGTGTCTGACTCTTTGCGACCCCATGAATCGCAGCACACCAGGCCTCCCTGTCCATCACCAACTCCCGGAGTTCACTCAGACTCACGACCATCGAGTCAGTGATGCCATCCATCTATCTCATCCTCTGTTGTCCCCTTCTCTTCCTGCCCTCAATCCCTCCCAGCATCAAAGTCTTTTCCAATGAGTCAACTCTTTGCATGAGGTGGCCAAAGTACTGGAGTTTCAGCTTTAGCATCATTCCTTCCAAAGAAATTTCAGGATTGATCTCCTTCAGAATGGACTGGTTGGATCTCCTTGCAGTCCAAGGGACTCTCAAGAGTCTTCTCCAACATCACAGTTCAAAAGTATCAATTCTTCGGCACTCAGCCTTCTTCACAGTTCAACTCTCACATCCATATATGACTACTGGAAAAACCATAGCCTTGACTAGACAGACCTTAGTCAGCAAAGTAATGTCTCTGCTTTTGAATATACTATCTAGGTTGGTCATAACTTTTCCTCCAAGGAGTAAGCGTCTTTTAATTTCATGGCTGCAATCTCCATCTGCAGTGATTTTGGAGCCCCCAAAAATAAAGTCTGACACTGTTTCCACTGTTTCTCCATCTATTTCCCATGGAGTGATGGGACCAGATGCCATGATCTTCGTTTTCTGAATGTTGAGCTTTAAGCCAACTTTTTCACTCTCCTCTTTTACTTTCATCGAGAGGCTTTTTAGTTCCTCTTCATTTTCTTCCATAAGGGTGGTGTCATCTTCATATCTGAGGTTATTGATATTTCTCCCGGAAAAGGTGGAAGTAGTGACTGATTTCCTCTTCTTGGGTTCTAAAATCACTGCGGATGGTGACTGCAGCCATGAAATCAGGAGACATATGCTTATTGGCAGAAAAGCTTTAACAAACCTGGACAGTGTGTTGGAAAGCAGAGATGTTACTGTAGTGACCAAGGTCCATATAGTTAAGGCTATGATCTTCCCAGTACTCAGGTACAGTTGTGAGACCTGGACCATAAAGAAGGCAGAGCACTGAAGAATTGATGCCTTTGAACTGTGGTGCTGGAGAAGACTTCTGAGAGTCCCTTGGACAGTAAGGAGATCAAATCAGTCAATCTTAAGGGAAATCAATCCTGAATTCCTGTTGGAAGGACTGATACTGAAGCTGAAACTCCAGTATTTTGGTTATCTGAGGTGAACAGCTAACTCATTGGAAAAGTCCCTGATGCTGGCAAAGATTGAGGGCAGAAGAAGAGAGCATCAGAAGATGAAATGGCTGGATGGCATCACTGACGCAATGGACTTGAACTTGGGCAAACTTTGGGAGACGGTGAGGGATAGGGAGGTCTGGTGTGTTGAAGTCCATGGGATCACAAAGAGTCAGACACGACTGGGCAACTGAACAACAACAGACTGTTATTCTCTGAACCCCTATACTCTAGGTACCTGTTTCTGAAAGGCAGGGCACTGCATCATCATGCCTGCTGGTTGGCTCTCATTCAGTGGGGAGTAAGCATCACTCCTATAAGGAAACAAAGTCAGTAACTGGCTACCTGGGCATTCCCAAACCTCTCTGCTTCTTGTACTCTGTTTTCACGATCTCTTAATCTCATGGTCTAATGTCATATACCTCACCTTGGAGGCATGAATTTTTCAAAGAATTTCAGTATATTTAACGATTGTTATTGCTGTTTAGTTGCTAAGTCATGTCCAACTCTTTGCAACCCCATGGAGCGAAGCCTGCCAGGCTCCTCTGTCCATGGGGTTTTCCAGGCAAGAATACTGGAGCAGGTTGACATTTCCTTCTCCAGGTGATATTCCTCACCCAGGGATTGAACCTACATCTTCTGCATTGACAGGCAGATTCTCTACCAGTGAAACACCAGGGAAGTCTGTATTTAATGATTAAAGTATAAATACAGTAATAAAAATTTTCAATCAGAGAACAATAGTTATTACTAATATACATGCTAGTCAAAGCTATTGGTTTTCCAGGAGTCATGTATGGATGTGAGAGTTGGACTATAAAGAAGACTGAGAGTGGAAAAATTGATGCTTTAGAATTGAGGTACTGGAGAAGACTCTTGAGAGTTCCTTGGATGGCAAGGAGATCAAACCACTGAGTCCTAAAGGAAATAAATCCTGAATATTCATTGGAAGGACTGATGCTGAAGCTGAAGCTCAAATACTTGGGCCACTTGATGCGAAGAGCTGGCTCAATGGAAAAGTCCCTAACGCTGGGAAAGATTGAAGGTAAAAGGAGAAGGGGGTGGCAGAGGATAAGATGGTCAGATAACATCACCAACTCAATGAACATGAATGTTAGCAAACTCTGGGAGACAGTGAAAGACTGGAAGCCTGGCATGCCACAGTCCATGAGGTCACAAAGAGTCAGACATGACTGAGAGACTGAACAACAATAAACACGCTATTGTATCTTATTATCACTGTACCATTTCAATGTTTCTTTCCTGGCATGGAGAGCACTACACTTTTCATTATAATAGAACACATGTTCTCTATTCAGAAGCCTCACGTAAATTTTCCCCTCCTAAGGCAGCCTATGTAATCTCAGTTTTATTGTATTTTCCATAGTCAATATTTATCCTATTGTGTTTTCAATAGAGTAGAACCACACCTTGGTCATCTAGCCAATAAGACAAGACCCTTTTAACTCAAAACTATGCTTTCCTGGAAAAATAAGTAATCTCTAACATTCATTTTATCTCATGCAGATGCCAGATCTTAGCAAGCATTTCTTGCTTTTCAGGATAATTTCTGAGTTATCTCTGTGCTGGACTGGCCTTGTGGGCATGCATTATGGCTCAAGCTTAGATGATTCCTACACTTGGCTTAATGTTCTGCTTTTGCCATCATGAAATTCTTAATAATATTTGAATAAAGGAATTGTATTTTTATTTTACACCAGGCTCTATCTCTATGCAAATATTGATATTTAATGCAAAGCAAAGATACAGGCCCAAATTTTACATTGTGCTCATTATTCAGTGAAAATAGATGTAGTCTTGTCTGTGTTTAATTTAATATTTAGGCAGAAAAGATATAAAGAATGCAAAGCTTAAGTGGATATCTTGATGAATGTTTACACACACGCGTGCGCGCGCACACACACACACACACAACTACCAGTTATTTCAAGATAATGAAGATTTTCAACCCATTGTATGACTACCTTATACTTCTTCCTAGTTAATATCTGCCCATATCAAGGGTAATCACCATTCTGACATAACCAAAAATTAGTTTTGCTTGCTTTTGAACATCATATTAATGGAATCACACATAAAGTTGTTTAATGTGCTTGGGATTTATTGTTTGCCTTTTGCATTTTTCAATCTCATAAACTTTTGAGTTAATAAATAACTCTCCAGCTTTACATGTATTTTCCCATATTGTGATTTAGAGAATTTACAAATAGACCAAGGTCTCAGAGTTAGTAAATGGCATTGAATCTAGTTCTGATACTAGTTTAGTTTCTGTTGATATGCAACCTATCTGTGTTTGTTGAACTTACATATTAAAGAGTAGTCATGGAACAGAAGTCATAGAAAGGTTCAATAGAACATTGATCCAAATGTCTGGTATATACTAATTGTTTAATAAATATTCCATAAATATATATTGAACTGTGAGTATCCTATCAGTTAGAAACAAAAAACCTACATAGCAAACTATATTTTTCTAAACATTTTTATTAAAGTTATTTATTATTTATTGTTCCAAGAATAGCTTTGGATTCAGTTAGAATCATTATCCCAGGAGCACAAAGATGCTTGCGTTTCACTGGTAAGTAAAGAAAACATAGTTATAAATATATTGCTTCAAATATTAGAGTGAGAAATCACAATTTCAACAACTTCATTTAAAAAGTCAAGATACTCTTGTAAGACATTTTTAAAAGAAGTATTAAAAATGATATATGGAGCTCTACAGAGACCTCTCTCTCCTATATATGTATACATAAATATATATGTGTGTGTGTGTGTGTGTGTGTGTGTGCGTGCGTGTGCGTGTGTGCTCATGTGTGTACGGCTACCCACTCTAGTACTCCTGCCTGGAGAATCACATGGACAGAAGAGCCTGGTGGGCTACAGTCCATAGGGTCACAAAGAGTCCATAAGGTCACAAAGAGTCCATAAGGTCACAAAGAGTCCATAAGGTCACAAAGAGTCCATAAGGTCACAAAGAGTCCATAAGGTCACAAAGAGTCCATAAGGTCGTAGAGAGTCAGCCATGACTAAAGCAACTTAGCACGAATACTTGCATGCTTCCCTGGTGGCTCACAGGTTAAGAATCTTCCTGCAGTGTGGGAAACCCAGGTTCGATCCCTGGGTTGGGAAGATTCCCTGGAGCAAGAAATGGCAACCCATTCCAGTATTCTTGCCTGGAGAATTCCATGAACAGAGGAGCCTGGCAGGCTCCAGTCCATGGGGCTGCAAAGAGTCAGATAGAACTGAGTGATTAACACATATCATCATCAAAATAGTATTTTACTTTACTTTTCATACACACACACACACACACACACACACACACACACACACACACACACACAAACATATACTTTTTTCTTTTCTCCAGAAAATCCAAGTAAGCATGGGAAAATCATTCAGTCGTGTTGTGTTTGACTCTTTGCAACCCCATGGATGGTAGACCTCCAGGCTCCTCTGTCCATGGGATTTCCCTGGCAAGAATACTGGAGTGGGTTGCCATTTCCTTCTCCAGAGGATCCTTCTGACTGAGGGATCAAACCTGCATCTCTTGCATTGCAGAAAGATTCCTTACCATCTGAACCACCAGGAAAGTGCGCAAGTAAGCATATTAAGGTCAAATTATTGCATAAAAGAGACCTTAGCATTCCAAGAGTAAAATTTTCCAATAATATTGTCCTTACTTTTCAAACTAACTTCAGGTTGGCAAGTTTCTTTAACCCCCCTCAGAGTCCCACTCATGTCATTAACAGAAGGAATTAATCACTGAGGGCTTTAACCAGAAGAGCCACTTTTATTATGGACACTCCTTTCTATCCACAATTGATGAGAACATAGAGCTCAAACCTAATCAGAAAAAATTCTCAAAATGGCTAATTAGTAGAGAAATATTAATTAAAACCTCAGTGAGGCATCAATTCACTCCAGTCAGAATGGCCACCAACAAAAAGTGTAAGTAATAAATGTTAGAGAGGGTATGGAGAAAAGGGAACACTCTTGAACTGGAAAGAGGGTTGCTGGAAATGTAAACTGATATGTAAAATCAATAAATTGATACAGCCACTATGGAGAACAGTATGGAGGTTCCTTAAAAAAACTAACAATAGAGCTAACATATGATCCAACAATGCCACTCCTGGGCATATATCCAAAGGAAACTATCATTAGAAAGGTTGCATGCACCCCAGTCTTCATTGCAGCACTATTTACAATAGCCAGGACATGGAAACAACCTAAATGCTCACTGACACATGAACACATAAACAAGAGGTCATACATATATACAATGAAATATGACTCACCCGTAAGAATAATGAAATAATGCTGTTTGCAGCAACATGGAGGGAACTCGGGATTACCTTACTAAGGTAAATTAGACAAAGACAAGTAAGATCTTATTTACAAAACAAACATCGACCCACAGACATAGAAAACAAACTTATGGTTACCAAATCGAAAGACATGAGGGGGAATAAATTAGGAGGATGGGACTAACGTATATACACTACTATACATAAAATAAATAAACAACAAGGACCTACTGTATAGCATGGGGGACTATATTCAATGTTTTATAATAATTCATAAGGGAAAATGAAAATCTGAAAAGTACATATATACATATGCATATATATAGTACATAAAAGTACATATATACATATATATATTGAAAACACATATATTATATGCATTATATATAAATATAATATAATTTCATATTATAATTACAAATATAATATACATAAAAGTACAGATATACATATATATATATCAAATATATATATATATGGGCTTCCCAGGTGGCCCAGGTTATAAAGAACTCACTTGCCAATGCAGGAGACATAAGAGGTGCAGGTTGACTTGGGTACCTGACTTGGAAAGATCCCCTGGAGAAGGAAATGGGAGCCCACTCCAGTATTTTTGCCTGGAGAATCCCATGGACAGAGGAGCCTAGTGGGCTATATTCCATGGGGTCACAAAGAGTCAGACACGACTGAAGCAACTTAGCAAGTGTGTAATCCTATATATATATATATATACATAAATATAATATTCATATATATAATATTCACATATATATGAATTGAATCACTTTGCTATGCACTCGAAACTCTCATGGCATTGTGAATCAATTATACATCAAAAAAAAAAAAAGAATATAGGCAAGTGGAATTGCAGAATAATATTTGGGGATATACGAATGCTTATTTATTCAGAGTAACCATATTGAGGGCTTTCTCACTGTTCCAGATATGATGTTTAGCACTTTATAAACAATTTAAAAAATTAATCTTCACAACACATCCATGTGCTCACTTTACAAAAGAGGAAACTGAGTCAAAAAGTGGTTAAGCAACTTGTCTAAGATCACTAGTGAGAGAAGGGCTCATACACCATATGTTAGATCTTTCTCATTCCAAATCTGGGTTTTTCCACATGCTCTTCTATAAACTTCTGTTACATAACATCATTTTACTAGAGAATGTACTTTGAGGATTTATTGGAGATTGCAGATGCTGATGCAACAGTATCCAATATGAGGTCGCACAATCCTTTGTGCAACCCTCTGTCCTAGCAATTATCTGTTATTGACCAAGTGCTTTTAAATTAAGGCGCTAATGCAGTATAAAGCTAACTCAAATCTTTTAATTATTGTGGAACAGAGGTTGACGGGCTTTGAAAACCTTCATGTTGAAAGGACAAGTGAAGGATAATGAAAGAGAAAAATATGAAAATAAGAACTAAAACACGATTAAAAGTCAGGAAAGGTTCAGAAGTGGCATCTACAGGACTCCTAAGTGCTCACAAATTTTCATTAATTATACAGTTGCCCAATATTGTGAATTGTGAGCATCTACTGCTCATTTATTATAGTCTTTTTAAAGAGGAACTGCTTTTTGCTGCTGCTAAGTCGCTTCAGTTGTGTCTGACTCTGTGCGACCCCGTAGATGGCAGCCCACTAGGCTCCTCTGTCCCTGGGATTCTCCAGGCAAGAATAGTGGAGTGGGTTGCCATTTCCTTCTCCAATGCATGAAAGTGAAAAGTGAAAGTGAAGTCGCTCAGTAGTGCCTGACTCTTAGCGACCCCCATGGACTGGAGCCTACCAGGCTCCTCCATCCATGGGATTTTCCAGGCAAGAGTATGGGAGTGGGGTGCCATTGCCTTCTCCAACTGCTTTTTAGTTGCATTAAGAAATGAAGCAAATTAGTTTTCTCAAAACAGAAATATCTACTCTGTTAGACATTCAGTGGACTCACCTTCCCATTAATCTTGACCTTTCTGAGGTCAATAGTCTCCACTTCATCCTAGGTTCATTTCTATGTTGTAACTTCTATTAATACTTCTTCATTACCCTGAACACTGGTAAAATAACTACCTTTATAAAATGCCTACTGTGTGGGTGAAGTATTTCAATGCATGTTGTTGCTGTTGTGGTTAAGTCGCTCAGTTGTGTCTGACTCTTGCAACCCCAAGGACTGTGACACACCTGGCTCCTCTGTCCTCCACTATCTCCTGAAGTTTGCACAAATTCACATCCATTGAGTCAGTGATACTATCTAACCATCTCATCCTCTCCTACCCTCTTCTTTTGCCTTCAGTCTTTCCCAGCATCAGGATATTTTCCAATTAGTTGGCTCTTTGCATCAGATGGCCAAAGTATTAGAGCTTCAGTTTCAGCATCAGTCCTTTCAATGAATAGATATGGTTAGTTTCCTTTAGAACTGACCAGTTTGACCTTCTTGCTGTCCAAGGGACTCTCAAGAGTCTTCTCTAGCACCACAATTTGATAGCATCAATTCTTTGGCACTCAGTCATCCATACATGACTATTGGAAAAACCATAGCTTTGACTATACAGACCTTTGTCATCTAAGTGATGTCTCTGCTTTTTAATATGTTGTCTAGATTTGTCATAGCTTTCCTTCCAAGGAGAAGGCATCTTTTTATTTCATGGCTGCAGTCACTGTCCACAGTAATTTTGAAGCCCAAGAAAAGAAAATCTCACTGCTTGCACTTTACCCCTTCTATTTGCCATGAAGTGATGGGACCAAATGCTATGATCTGAGTTTTTTTCAATGTTGAATTTCAAGCCAGCTTTTTCATTCTTCTCTTTCACTCTCATCAAGAGGCTCTTTGGTTCCTTTTTGCTTTCTGCCATTAGAGTAATATTATCTGTGTATGTGAGGTTGTTGATATTTTCCAGGCAATCCTGATTCCAGCTTGTGATTCATCCAGTCTGGTATTTCGCATGATGTTCTCTGCATAGAAGTTAGATAAGCAGCCTTGTACTTCTTTCCCAATTTTGAACCACTCAGATGTTCCATGTCTGGTTCTATTGCTTCTTGACCTGCATACAGGTTTCTCAGGAGACAGGTAAGGTGGTCTGGTCCTCCCATCTCTTTAAGAATTTTCCAGTTTGTTGTGATCCACATATTCAAAAGCTTTACCATAATCAAGGAAGCAGAAATAGATGTTTTTATGGAACTTCCTTTGCCTTCTCTATGATCCAACAAATAGCAATTTGATCTCTGGTTCCTCTGACTCTTAGGAATTCAACTTGTACATCTGGAAGTTCTTGGTTCACATATTGTCGAAATCTAGTTTGAAGGATTTTGAGTATTACCTTGCTAGCATGTGAAATGAACACAACTGTAGAGTACTTTGAACATTCTTTGACATTGCCCTTCTTTGTGATTGAAATGAAAACTAACCTTTTCCAGTCCTGTGGCCACTGCTGAGTTTTCCAAATTTGCTGACATATTGAGTGCAGCACTTTAACAGCATCATCTTTTAGGATTTTAAATAACTCAGCTGGAATTACATCACCTCCATTAGCTTTGTTTGTAGTAATGCTTCTAAAGCCCACATGACTTCATACTCCAGAATGTCTGGCTCTAGGTGAGTGACCACACCATCATGGTTATCCAATTCATTAAGACCTTTCTTTTATAGTTATTCTGTGTATTCTTGCCACCTCTTCTTAATCTCCCCTGCTTCTCTTAGGCTCTTACCATTTCTGTTCTTTATTGTGCCCAGCCTTGCATGAAATGTTCCTTGATATCTCCAATTTTCCTGAAGAGTCTCTAGTCTTTCCCACTCTATTGTTTTCCTCTGTTTCTTTGCATTGTTCACTTAAGAAGGCTTTCTTATCTCTCCTTGCTATTCTCTGGGACTCTGCATTCAGTTGGGTGTATCACTCCCTTTCTCCCTTGCCTTTTGTGCATGTTGCTTACATCTGTACCTTTCCACTATAATTCTGCAAGGCAGGTAAGAATTTAAGCCTTATTTTAGAGGCATGATTTTAGAGAGGTTCAGTTATCTGTACAGGTTCCCAAATCTAAGAAGTGTCAGGTCAGGGTCTGGTGCTAGACATGTCTCATTCAACCACTGCTCTTCCCACTTGTTTACATTGCTTCTTCTATCATATTCATTCATGCTCCAGGATTTTAATAGATTTCTATGCATTTGCTGATAAATATAGTGAGCCAAGTAAGTGCCCTGCTTGCTACTTCACTAAATAGAAAACAAAAGGGCAACAACTCAAGAAGCTGCTGGGCCCACTCTTTACCTTTGTGAACCATGACAAGAAGGTATACTGAAGCTCTCGGAGGATGACCTATACTCTGTTCTCACTGCTTTCTCAATTCTGCACAATAAGGAGCCTTGTGTGCATAGGTAGGGACACCCCAGGAGGTATGTGCAAGCTTACTCCATACCCCACACAAACAACACTTGGCTATTCTTCCAGGCTAGAATTACACATACTTGTGTGCAGTCCACCATTCAGAAGTTAGACTTGGGAAAGTGGTTACTGCAGGCCCTGAAAGCTGACTTGAGCCACTTGGGTAAGAGATTCTGGGACCCTGGGTACTTAGAATGTGGAATAAAAGGGCAAAGCATGGAGTACAAGTGGTCAGGTCTCCTTAGCCCTATGGGTAAGGGTGTGGCTGGAATAGATTCATAATAAACCTCTCAAAATCCTATTACCCATGAGTCTTCAAAAAGTAGGTTTTGACTGGATTGTTGGCAGGAAAGAGCAGCATTGCCCTAGGTGGGATCATTCCAGGAATCGAAGAAAGAGCTATAATCATCATTTTTATTTTTCTCTTTGGAGCTGCTAATTATTCACCATCTACAAGACAACTTCAGCTTACTTTACTGTGATTCCAACTGAGAACAGGCAAGTTGCAATGCCTCATTAAGAATGTTGTGATTTTTTTTCTGCCTGGGTAGACACACTTCTCCAGCTTGCTGAACCTGAGTCCCAGCCTGAGAGCTCCTGCCTCTGCAAAACAGACTGCTGCCCTGTCCACACCCCTGCTGTCTCTCACTCTGTGGGGAGCAGGCCCTAATTCTACAGGGAAGAAAGGTGAGTAATCATGCCTCCTTCTAAGAACCTTATGTCAGATAGTCTATCCATGAATCAACCTCATATATCTTCCCTCTGAATTTCCTAAAGAATTTTTCTGTATTTTAATAATGCAAGTGAGATGAAGATAGTAGGAGATGAAAAATGGGGTACTAATATAAATTTTCTAAGATAGATCTCAGTTTTTGGTAGGCAAAATCATCCAAAGTTCAATTTCCTGCAATATCTGGTTCTCTTTTTCCTATTCTTCACGCCAAATACCCCCTAGATAGAGGGAGATGTTATTTTTCTCATGAATTAAGTGAAGGGGAAACTTGCTTTGTGCTCATCCTTGAGTTAGTTTCCTTTGCAGAGTTCAGTTATTCTAAATCTCAGAATGGTCCAGTTGCTGTTTAAAAAGGGGAGAACATAGGAATCCTTTTGACTCTGACTATCACCACTCACTTAGTTGGGATACATTTCATTCTTCCCATTTTTTAAGGTATCTCCATTTTTATCTCCACTTTCTTAGTGGTCCACTGGAAGGAAAAAAAGAAGTGAACTGAATCTGAGGACCTGGCTTCTCTCTCAACTTTATCATTCCCTTGATGCAGGATGTCCTTGGGCCTCTTTGAGCCTTTGTTTCTCTCTATAAAACATGACAACATGATGCTTATTCTTACAATAAATATTTAATGATCAAAAAGCTCTGTCTTTTGTAACTTAAAGGAGCTTTGTAGGTAATTCTTTGTCTGTCCAGTGGTTAGGACTTGGTGTTTTCATTGTCATGGCCTGAGTTCAATTTCTGCATCTCTGGTCAGGGAACTAAAATCCTACAAGCCATGTAGCACAGCCCCAAAAGAGCTCTGTAAATTGTAAAGGGCTTGCAGAATGGGGCAGTGGAAGTAATGTGATATTAATTAGGTCAAGCAGACCCAGCCTTAAGACCAGGCTGTGCTGAAGATTGGTTTTGGATTCCCAATATGTAAAATGATTAGATAATTTTTACTTTCTTTAGAGGTCCATTACAAGTATTTAAAAACAATCTAAATTCAACTCCAAGCCAGGAAATGAAAACTGATCTCTTTAGATTTTAAAATTTAAGATATAATAATTTATATGTAAATAGAAGGAAAGATTGAAGGGAGGGGATGTTTTATTTAAAATAAGCTACATTCTCAGGAAGGAAATGTAGCTTATCATTTAGGAGATTGTTAATCATTTAATTCATTTGCTCAATAAATACTTACCGAGCATCTACTAGGAGCATAGGTATACTCCACATAGAATTGGGAGATACAAATATGAGTAAGTTAGTGATTCTTTATCTATTACTGACTTACCATTCAGTAATGGAGACAGGCTCAAGAACAACCACAGTAGGTGGGATTTTTAGTAGTATTACCTATTTTAAAAGTGATGTATTTAATGTGACATCTATTCTTAAAAGTTCCGCTGGAATATGAGAAAAAAGAATATATTTACTCCAAGAAAGACTTAATTGTGGATTGTGGGAAGTTTCAATGAGAGGCTAATGACCGTCTGTCAAGGATGCAAAAGAGAATATTACTGTGTTGGTTAACTACTAAATTGAGCTTCATTCTTTCACAATTTTCTGAGTCTAATTTGACACATCTTGTACGTCTTAGCAGATGTCCATGTGATTCTTTTCTGAGGACATGTCCTACGTTTGAGCATGAATGACTCTGTGCTACATGTATATAGAGTATTTTATCAGTGTCTTTCCATCTTTTTGCTCTTTTACACACATTAATACAGAAAGTCCTGAGGCGGACCCAGAGAACGAGATAGACCATTTACTTCAGGGAGCTTCTGGTCTGGTTGATGAAGTAAATACTAAGATATGAATTATCCAACTGCCAAATGCTTTGCACGCATCATCCCATTTAACTTTCACAATTTTGTAAAGCAGTTCCATGTTTTGACCCATCTCTCAGATAAGGAGCCCAAGGCTTAAGAGGCTAAGTAACTTCTATTAGGAGTGTAGCAAGTAAGTGGTTCCTCTGGGAGGCAGGACCCTAGTTAACAAATACTTAAACAACACTTACCATGTGTTTCACAAATAGTAACTCCTTTGCTCCATCTTCCTAACTATTATATGAATAGTTACTAGCATCATTCCCCTTTCACCGAAGGAAAGATACAGAGGCCCAGTGACTTGTCTGAAGGCATGCTTTTAGTAAACTGCATACAGCTGTGTTTGAAGCCAGGCAGTCTGCTTCCCAAACCCGGGTCATGACCAGTCTCTGAGCTGCTTCTCAAGGCCAGCTAGATCCAACATCAGAGTCCTTCCAGTTACTGCTGCACTGAATGGCCTCTTCCTCAGTGTGCTCTCTTCCGAGGACAAATAGCTGTAATACAACTTCCCTGACACCAAGAGCCGATGATTCAACTGTTTATATTATATATTTTGCCCTTTTGTGCTCACCCAACTTTCTTAAAGCACCAATGCACCCTTCTTTCCACTGTCAACATACACTTTGCCATTCTTTTCCTGTGTCTTTAATTAAATGTTAACATTCATTTGCCCTTTCCATTATATTAAAGGTAACCTTTGCTTCCTGTGGCATCTAGATAAGCTTCACTCAGGAACAGGAACCACACAAGTCATTGTGATAAAAAGTAAAGAATGGGAGCTCTGATCCATTCCACTGACATATTTTAAAACAGCAGTTTGAATGTTTGTTTTGCAGTTACTTCTTTTACGTAATGTCAGGATAATAAATTATTTCTGAATACTGTGATAGTGAAAAGATTTGAGTTCAGATTAGTCAGACTAAGAAGCTGTGACCCCTCCCAAGAGTCAAACAAAGTGTATTGAGAAGTGGTTTGTTTTTCCTTTAAATAGTATTGAGTACATTATAGAAAGGGGCTCTGGTTGGGAGTTAGATACTCACAGTTCATTGATTTGAGGGAATGGCATGGGGAGATTGACTGTTTTCCTGAAAAATCCATCTACTGGGAATGGAATGGTTTCTTGCTAAACTGGGAGGATACTGGACTGAAAACCAGGCCTTGATTCAAGTCTCATTTTTGCACTGATGCAAGTCTCTTATGTTCTCAGAAGCTCTGTTGCTTTATTGTTTTAAAGGTTGTCATGCATTAACATGGCACTACTGTTCTGATATAAATGCAGGGCGATGTTGTGACAGGTACTTTATATAAATTATCTGATTTACTCTTGAAAACAAATTTCTGAAGTCTATGCTTTTATTTACATTTTAGAGAAGAGAAAACTGATCCTTAGAGAGGCTAAGTAACATGCTCAACCTCATGACACAGTTGGTAAGTCAGATTGAGGGCTATCCATTTGGGAAAGCTGCACCCTTAACCATTCTGGGTTCCTTCCAATGCTGTTCAGCTCTGCACTTTAATATTGTACTCACTGCTCCTTTCGACCTGGTTCATTTTGTTGTTGCTACATTTCCCATTTATCTCGTAAACATGTCAAGTGGGCATGGTTTTTGGCAGCCCATTGAAACCTGAGTGACTCTTTCTCAGACAACAGTTGCTTTCCCAGACTCTGGAAATTAGACATATTCCTGGTTAGCCAGATTGTGTGGCTGTGTCTATAAGCATCTCTTGAATTTTTGTAGAAAGTAGGGAATTCTCTATGTTTTTATATTGTGGAACTAAGTGAAATGTTATGATTTTATTTTTAGAGGTTATGATGTATTGGAATAAGTGTATTTAAAAATAAAAGAGATGCAAAGAGAAAACAAGAGTTAAAAATAAACCAGGGAAGGGAGAGATGGTAGAAGGAAGATTACCCTTAGAAATGCTTCTTTATAACAAGTAATTATATAACTTGAGGATCTAGAAGAACAAAATACTTCAAAAGGCTAACACTATTCATGGATGCTGAGATTTCAGGATTTCTCTTTTCTTTTGAAACTTTGTTAATTTTTTCCAAATAAATATTTATTATTAGCATGCTAAAAAAATTAGTATGTACACAGAGCAAACTCTGGGAAATAGTGAAAGACGGGCAAGCCTAGTGTGCTACAGTCCATGGCGTCACAAAGAGTCAGACATGACTTAGCAACTGAACATCAGTGACAATATATAGACTGGAAAGGGAAGTGAAAGTGAAAGTCACTCAGTTCTGTTCTGACTCCTTGTCATCCCATCAACTATCAGTTCAGTTCAGTTCAGTTCAGTCGCTCAGTCGTGTCTGACTCTGCGACCCCATGAATCGCAGCATGCCAGGCCTCCCTGTCCATCACCATCTCCCGGAGTTCACTCAAACTCACGTCCATCAGGTCCGTGATGCCTTCCAGCCATCTCATCCTCTGTCGTCCCCTTCTCCTCCTGCCCCCAATCCCTCCCAGCATCAGAGTCTTTTCCAATGAGTCAACTCTTCGCATGAGGTGGCCAAAGTACTGGAGTTTCAGCTTTAGCATCATTCCTTCCAAAGAAATCCCAGAGCTGATCTCCTTCAGAATGGACTGGTTGCATCTCCTTGCAGTCCAAGGGACTCTCAAGAGTCTTCTCCAACACCACAGTTCAAAAGCATCAATTCTCTAGCACTCAGCCTTCTTCACAGTCCAACTCTCACATCCATACATGACCACAGGAAAAAGCCATAGCCTTGACTAGATGGACATTTGTTGGCAAAGTAATGTCTCTGCTTTTCAATATGCTATCTAGGTTGGTCATAACTTTCCTTCCAAGGAGTAAGCATCTTTTAATTTCATGGCTGCAATCACCCTGTGCAGTGATTTTGGAGCCCAGAAAAATAAGGTCTGACACTGTTTCCACTGTTTCCCCATCTATTTCCCATGAGGTGATGGGACCAGATGCCATGATCTTCGTTTTCTGAATGTTGAGCTTCAAGCCAACTTTTTCACTCTCCTCTTTCACTTTCATCAAGAGGCTCTTTAGTTCTTCTTCACTTTCTGCCATAAGTGTGTTGTCATCTGCTTATCTGAGGTTATTGATATTTCTCCCAGCAATCTTGATTCCAGCTTGTGTTTCTTCCAGCCCAGCATTTCTCATGATGTACTCTGCATATAAGTTAAATAAGAAGGGTGACAATATACAACCTTGACATACTCCTTTTCCTATTTGGAACCAGTCTGTTGTTCCATGTCCAATTCTAACTGTTGCTCCCTAACCTGCATATAGGTTTCTCAAGAGGCAGGTCAGGTGGTTTGGTATTCCCATCTCTTGAAGAATTTTCCACAGTTTATTATGATCCACACAGTCAAAGGCTTTGGCATAGTCAATAAAGCAGAAATAGATGTTTTTCTGGAACTCTCTTGCTCTTTCGATGATCCAGCAGATGTTGGCAATTTGATCTCTGGTTCCTCTGCCTTTTCTAAAACCAGCTTGAACATCTGGAAGTTCACGGTTTCAGATATTGTTGAAGGCTGGCTTGGAGAATTTTGAGCATTACTTTGCTAGTGTGTGAGATAAGTGCAATTGTGTGGTAGTTTGAGCATTCTTTGGCATTGTCTTTCTTTGGGATTGGAATGAAAACTGACCTTTTCTGGTCTTGTGGCCACTGCTGAGTTTTCCAAATTTGCTGGCATATTGAGTGCAGCAACTATACAGTCTATGTAATTCTCCAGACCAGAAGACTGGAGTGGGTAGCCTTTCCCTTCTCCAGGGGATCTTCCCAACCCAGGAACTGAACCCAGATCTCCCGCATTGCAGGTGGATTCTTTACCATCTGAGTCACCAGTGAAGCCCACGAATACTGAAGTGGGTAGCCTATCCCTTTTCCGGGAATCTTCCTGACCCAGAAATTGAACCAGGGTCTCCTGCATTGTAGGCATATTCTTTACCAACTGAGCTATCAGGGAAGATACATACAGACCTATAGTAAGAAATCACAAATCATCAAGTAATCTGTGGCTAGCTAACATCCTAGATAGTAATTTGTGTGCGAGCGTGCTGAGTCACTTGAGTTGTGTCCAATTCTTTGCAACCCTATGGACTATAGCCCACGAGGCTACACTGTCTATGGGATTCTCCAGGCAAGAATACTGGAGTGGGTTGCCATGCCCTCCTGCAGGGGATCTTCCTGACTCAGGGATGAAACCTGCATATCTTATGTCTCCTGCATTAGCAGGCATGTTCTTTACCACTAGCACCACCTGGGCAGCCCACAGATAGCAATTTGGGGCAAATTTCTAAACTAGGCTAACTTCCCAGGCAGTGGTGACATCAAAATAATATATGTCCCTTTGCTAATATCTCTGATGTTGTTTATTATTTTCAGCCTCATTTCACATTAAATCATCACTGTAACGTTTTCCTACAGTAATATGACAGGAAGTGTTCGGGGGAAGAGACTATTTCAATGTTAACTATTTCCATTTTTAAAAACTGTATTTACTTCCTATCAATTAAAATAGATCACTTAAAAACATGCAATTCATGAATTGCATCCTCCTTTATTATTCTTATTTTGTCCTCCATTCTGGATGCCGAGACTTCTCCAAATTTCTGATTTATTACAGCTTCTCAGATTCCGTTCCTTCTTCTCGTGATTTTTAGCCATAGACTTAATGCCACCAGACTAGTCAGTCCCTCAGTTTTGAGTACATACAGTAATTTCCCTGTCTTTCCAAGATAGTTACAAAATAACCTCTCCTCCTATCTGGTTCTTTTACTTTCATATCAAATCACATTTCCTTGGAGTCTTCCCCCAACTTTCTGCCCTATGTTCATGCCTTGCTCAGCCTCTGGTCTGTGCTTTGATTCTTGTCTTTTTCTGGTCCTTGACAGTCTCCTTCTCTTCTGCTTATCTTCCTTCTTGTGGGATCTCTTTCTAATACCTTCTCCAATTACCATGCATATTGAGTGCACTATTTTTAATTATCTTTTAATAATACAAATCCTTAGCACCTATCTTGTTACTTAGAAGACTTTAAAAATTATTCTCTAGGATATATATATGTAGCTCCTCAATAGGAATATAAGATTTTGAAAGGAAGAAATCTGTGTAATTCCTTTATATCTCTATCACTGATTTATACAGTGTTGAGAATATAGCAGATACTGGACAAAATTTCTCTAAATTATATTTAGGTTCATGATAACTAATTGAATTGAATTTTCCACCAAATAAATGCAATCCCATCATTTGTAAATCAAATTTTTTAAGCACAAGACTTTTCTAATTAAACAAACGTAAATCATTAATGTTTCATCTGTTTTATGGTTTTATCTCTAAATGGAGCAGTGCTCATGCTCAAATGCTGAACTAGTTGAAAGGAGCTCTTCCTCTGACAACTTCCTGTCAAGTGGTTATTTAAAATTCTGAGGTGTGTTGCTTTAGGAGACTGACACATTGGTGATTTAATATGGAGTGAAGCCTAAATAATGGATGACAGGGGAGCTATCAATAAAGGAACCTATATTGTGGTGCCCTCAAAGACTCGTGAATAATGGGAGAGTTATCTTAAGTAGACTAACTGTCTGCTAGAGATTGTGGACTCATAAAGAATCATTGCCCTTTTTTTCTTTTAGTGCTCTAACTATTTCTGGGAAGTTTTGTACTTAGCTGCTGTTCTTATTAAACTGTCAAATCCAATATGGAAGGCGGGGTTGTGCTTTTGTAATTTAGTATTCTGATCTGCATCCTTTCTTTCTGAGGTTTTTCACCATCAAAATAATCTAGAGAATTAATATGCAGATTAAAAATAAGCTCTGAATGCTATCAAAAAGCTAAAAGTCTGTTATTTGCAGAAATCCAGGCATAAAAATGAAGACACTCCATATAATTACTGGTTATAGTCGTATTAGCATTATCCTTTAAAGTAAAATTATTTTAAAATGGCATTTGCAGAAAAATGGCTAGAGGTAGGTTTTATCTAATAACTTAGGTTATAAAAACAAAAAAATCAATTTTATCATTATTGCCCAATATTGCATCTTATGTGCAAAACTTTGTATTATTATAAAAGTTTCTTTCACAATTCCTTCCAAGTACTTGCCAAAAAGGCTACAATATTCAATCTTTCCACCTTAAGCTGATAGAAAAAAAATACCATTTTCTTCAATCCTTTATTCAGTGTAGAATTAAACTGAATTTCAAGCATTATTCAAAGACTTAAAGAGATCTCAATGAAAGTTCAGTTCAGTTCAGTTCAGTCGCTCAGTTGAAGTTAGGTACAGCAAAATAAAATGCATAAAATTTAAACTTTACCAATGGAAAATTTAAAAAATTGAAACAAAATTAATCCTACTTACATATTTTTAAGAGCCTTAAAAATTCAGTAGATGTTATGCTTGAAAAGTGAGGATTTATAAGCAATATTAAGCAATTGTGGAGTTTAGCTCTAGATTTATAATCAGAGAAATTGGATTTGAATTCCAGCTATACAATCTATTGTTATGTGACCTGGGGTTGGTCATGTGATATCTGAGTTTTCTGACTTTTATATAAAATAAGGATAATAATGGGCTTCTGTAGTGGCTCAGCAGTAAATAATCTGCCTGCTATGCAGGTAGACCCAGGTTTGATCCCTGGGTGGGGAAGATTCCCTGGAGAAGGGAATGGCTACCCATTCCAGTATTCTTGTATGGATAGTAACATGAATAGAGGAGCCTAGTGGGCTACAGTTTATGGGGTCAGAGAGTCAGATACAACTGAGCTACTAACACACACACACACGTGCTGATAATAATGTCATTCCTAACTATTTCACCAGTGGTCTTGCAGAATAGGAATGTGAAAATATTTCACAATTATGAAATACTCCTGAAATATGTTATTATACCCTCATATTTTCTGCTATGCAAAGTACACATGTTTTAATCCTTCATGTGTATGGAATAATTGTACTCTGTGACATTTCAGAGAAAAAGCTGCTTAAAGAGTAACTTACACTGGATACAATGTGCTAGACATTTATACAGACATTGATTTAATTTTCAAAATAAGCCTCTAAAGTATGTTTGTTTACAGATGAGGAAACAGCTCAGATGGGTTAAATACTTGTCTAGGTCAGAGCATAAATATTAGTGTTAGCCTGATCCTAGATTCTCTCCAAATACTGTCCTCTTCTCCTCCACTAGGCATTGAAGATCTCTTTCACCCAGGACTGATAAAAGTGAGAGTCCACTTCTGGTTGGCATCTACCCCCACGATAAAGACTTGGATGTTTCCTTTATCTGTGTAGACAAAGGATAGAGGATGCTGACTCATTAGACAACCCAGGCAGTATACCCATTCCCTAAGTTTTCCCAACATGATGTATTGCTGTTTTACCATGTATTCAATCTTTTCTGTGGATACTCTGCCTCCTTCCTTCTATCTTCTCAGACAAGGGAGCAAATGGGAAGATGAAAAACAAACTATAAAGGCTGAGTTTGAAAGAAGCTACACCACAAAACAGAAGAAAGTCATAGTCTCTAAGCTCCTATTATGTCTTTGCGTCTAGGTTATCTGTTAATAAGACTTCCTGAGGTATATATATATTATTATCACCATTTCTTTAACAGAATAAATTTGCATGCAGTCAGGTTAGGTAGCTTATCTTAGAAAGCAGTTTGGTTCCAAAGTCTGTTTCCACAATTCCCCATTTTCCTTTTACAACAGAGGAAAAATAGAGAATGTGGCATAACGTAAGCTCTTCACTGTCATTGGGGGCTGTACACAGTCCCAAGGGAAAAAAAAAACTGGTCCATGGTGAAAAGATTTATTCTTTTTATGTGTGAAGCAAAGATACATGTATAGTATATAAACAAATATACAACATATCGGGGTATTAAAATTTAATCAATGGTGATTAGGAAATAAAAAAGGCTACTTAGGAGGACAATATTATATTTACACTGGCTTTGGTTCTTGTCACAGTCAGAACGAGGTCAAAATCATTTCTCATTTGCTTCAACCATGGATCTGAATGTATCATCATATATTATCCTAAAATACATGGAACAGAGTAGGTGTACTTTTCAACCTCTGGACTGGAGTGCTAAAATGACACCCAGCACAACAAAAGTCCAGAAGAATCAGCGAGATCAAACTACCATGATTCTAAACAATCAGAGAATCAGAGGGAGACATGAGAGCAAATCATGTCTTTGATGTGCTCACCTCTCCACAGAAAGTTTCCTACCACCATCGTCTGGAATCCTGCCCTCTATCCATCTTCCAGAAATCAGTCCTAGCAGCACTCTTCCAAGAAATCTTTGCTTTATCCAGGTTACATCTTCTTTTTCCTCAGGAATGGTCTAAGGTTCCTGTACAGGGTACCTTACAACCCAGATACTGCATTTACAAAGATTCAGATTTGAATCCAGACCCTGCAACTTGTGACTGGGTACAACTGACTTATCCTCTTCATGTGTCTCACTTTTTCCATCTGTAAAATGAGGATACTGATGTGTACCCACCTTACAGCCAGGAGGAGAAAATATTTAAAATACTTAGCACTGTGACAGGCTGGCAGAAATATTTACTTGATGAGAATAGTTAATACTTTCAGCAACTAACTCAGTTTCTCCTTAGATTTGTGATATTACATAGTATGTGCCCAATAAAAATCATGAATCACAGTTCTGATGTCATCTCCTACAAAAGTCCCAGCTGTACCCTTCATCTTCTCATCTAACTCTGTTCCTGGTTCATGCTTCTTTCATTGTGCTATTTATACAAAGATTTTTGATAAATTTCTGTTAAATGATGAGTATAGATAATATCTACAAGTTCAATTACTTGTGTTGTATGAACATAGCCCATTTTCCCATCTATATATGCAGAGAGATACAGCATTGTATCCACATATCTGGAAGCTAAGACATAAATCCTTACCACTGTAGACAAATTTATCTTTTATTCATTTAAACTTGAATGCCCTGCCACATTTTGATATGAAATCTACCTTAAAAATTAAAATCCTATGCCAGGCTCTGTTTTCCACAATCTACACTTCTTGCTTTTTTTCATGCTGTTTTCTCATTTGTTATCAGCCTTTCTCACATACTGAGACTGAGCTCTTGGGACAGTCAAGCAGGAGGTGATACATTTACATAGTCTTTCCAGTGCTCCAGGGCTAATTTTTAGCAAATGTCCTGGGCAGACTTTTTGAAAAGATTGATAGTGATTATCTTGTAACCTTGTATTATGAGTCCCAAGAGCACCAGCATCCAAATATCAGTGAGAATAATATGCACTGATAGCCATTCAGTGTATGCTGGTGGCCCTTATCTACAGAAGTGTAATAGTGCTTAATCTTATAAACACATATTGACAGCCAATTTATCTAATTACTCATATTCACAAATTAACTGAAGTGATAACAGAATGTATTATCTTCACTTTGACATGTTTTTGGAGCTCATCAGGGAGACCTCTTTGATCATTTCAAGGATGAACTTGAAACAAAGGAGCTTCCTGGAGTTGTTTAAAAGGATCTGATTTATAAAAGCCTGGCTTATAAAGCATCTTCATTCCCTTGGTGTATTTTTTTTCAATTAAGGTATGTACTTCAATTAGCAAGTGGGGCATCTTTGTTGTCATGAAAAATGTGAGCTTTTTAATGGTTAAGTTCAATAGCTGATGCTATCATCTACATTTCTTTGAGATTTAACTAAAAGACACATTCATTGATGCAACCTAATGAGTGTTCTTTTCTTAGCAACACTTTCTTCTCCTTTATCTTTTGAAATTCGGTGCATGCATCAATTCATCAGAAAGCCTCTCTGGGCACCTTACATCTGTAGGGGGCTCCTTACATCTGTTGGGCGGGGAGGGGATGCTCCTCCTCTGCTCACCTGAACTCCACACACACTCTGGTTATTACAAGTCACCATGATCTTCCATCTCCTCAGTTCTTGGAGGACCAAGGCCTAATGCTTGGCACATTTCTGCAGGCAAGGTGCTGTGTCAGAGACTAGGGGCAGAAGATGAACAAGAGGGGAGTCTCTCCTTGAGGGGATTCCATTTAGTAGGAAATGCAGAAAAGGAGAGTAACAATTATAACTCAAGGGGTAAAGTCTATGACCAGGGTATCTCCAAAGTATGAGGAATACAGACTAGTGAGAAATCACTTCACAGTGGTGAAGAATTCACAAAGATCAATTATCCACACTAGCTGTTTGTAAGTGATATTGTAAGAGATAACCCCAGGTATAATTCTGATATGCAGTTATTAATTCACAATAAAAATAATACTACAGCAGCCACAGATGCAGCTAATAGGTTTGTATTACAATGTGTCCTTGCTGTTTATATGGCCATTTGTTATCACCGGATGTAGCAGCAATTTAATTTGACTCAATACTTTCTAAGCACTGCATATTTGTAACAGAGTGTGCTAACTTCTTGAAGAATATGAAGTAGAGTAAATCTGTCTTCCTGGAGAGAGTGAAGAGGAGAAATTTATTCTGCCTCTAGACCTTGCCTACATGACAGGCACTGTTATTAGGTGCTCTTTCTATGCCAGAGTATTGAATTTTCATCAACAACCCAGAAGAAAAGTATCATTGTTCCCATTTTAGAGACTAGAAAACTGAGGACCAGAGAGGTTGAATAATTTGCTCCATGTCACACAGCTGATAATCAGTGTTCAAGTCCTTTTACCCTATGCCTTTTTTTTTCTGTCTATAATACATTGTTTCCAAAACTATCCAATTCAAGAAGATAAAGTCCATTTTTAATATCCCTATTAAACATCCCTATTTAATATTCTAGGATCAAGAACAAACAAGAAAAATGATATTTAAAAGGGGGAATCAATTAAAGACTTTCTCGAGAAGGTTCCAAGGAAACTTCATAATTTCTAACATAATGAAGTGAGATTCAAACTAACAAAGGTATAGATAGTATCTATCCTTCTGGTAAATCTCATACAGAAATACAGATAATAATAACTATTTTGAATACCTGTTATGAATTTTAATGATAATATTAATGATCAACATTCACTGAGTGATTTCTACACATCAGGCACCGCAAGAAGATACA
Source organism: Capra hircus (assembly GCF_001704415.2). Classification (NCBI taxonomy): domain Eukaryota; kingdom Metazoa; phylum Chordata; class Mammalia; order Artiodactyla; family Bovidae; genus Capra; species Capra hircus. The sequence continues at coordinate 41,190,729 of NC_030813.1, forward strand.
TTACCTTTATACTCCTCACTACAACCTACGAAGTGAGTTTATTGTCTCTTATTCAATATCCCAGAAAACTGAGGTGTAGAATTTAAATGACTTGCCCAAGTCTCGCAGCTAAATAGGCTGCAGAGCTGACATTCAAAACCTACACTCGTAGTATTATGTTGCATGATCTGCCATTCATAATTGGAAAGTGCTTAACCCAGTTCCAGAACCACAATAAATGCTCAATAATAATTATACAGGCTGCTATCACTTATGAGCCAGCTTATCTCCAAAGACACAAAGTGAGACTACCAAGAACGACTTTAGGGAAATCTTCATGGTGCTTAGTGTTGCTGTGATTGGAAGTGTGTATGCACAGGAAACTTGTGAGCACTAAGTGTGCACATATCAAGGTCAGAAGGAGTCTCACCTTGACTTAAGAAGTGATCATTAAACAATAAAGCTTTTGCAGCAGACCAATAACCTAATTACAACCCAACTTTTAAAATGCACATTTAAAATTCATGTTTTGTAATGGGAGATCATTGAGCTAGACTTGGTAAATGATTGACTTGGAAATTTGTGTCCCTGAGCCTAGCCCTTCAGAGGAGAAGGTAGGATTGATAAATAATAAAGATTGTGGAATGATCCAGAATTGCATAATACAAAATTATTTAATGTTTACTCAGTGCATCTAACGTAGCTTCTGGCTACAACAACTTTGTACAGATTGATTGTGTGATGGTGGAATTTTCAGTAAGTGAAATTATGTATGCCATGTACAGTCAGCTTAATCTTGATTACCTATATCTTTCACTCCATGACAATGGGGAATTTGTTCAACTGGTTCACTGCTGTCTTCCTAGGTTTCAGAGTAACGCACAGCACATAGAACGCACTCAATGCATCTTGCTCATATGAATGAAAGCATTAATGAAGAAAAGTGCCTCAGTTTTTATACTCAAGTTTTATATTCTCATATTGAAAAACTTGTTCTTTAATAGGGCATTGATACTTCTAGGAAAATGAGGAAATTTGTGAATTATCTGCTTAGAGAAAGGCACACACTGCAATGTCTCATACAACTATGAAGAATTCATAGATGTCCTGAAGGCCATGGATTAGACTCCATAGAATCTGTGTACTCTGTCAATGTTTTCCTCACTGCAAATTTAGGGTTTCTGCTATATTTTTTATAATTGATTTTTAAATATCTCAATAAAATATCTCATATATATGTGTGAAAGCTAACTCTGATTTACACCCTAGAGAGGTTAATGTTTGAAGTACCCAAATCAAGAGTTCAAATTCCAGAGATGGCCTTTGCATATCTTGACAGTGTTTTTAGGAGTCCTGTCCTGGAAGCATTTTTTTCATTGACATGGTAAATTGGTTTCAAAAACTGTAGTTGGATTGACACCAGCAAATGCTGGTGAATGTGGAGCAACAGGAATTTTCATTCACTGCTGGTAGGGATGCAAAAGGGCACAACCACTTTGCAAAACTGTCCAGTAGTTTCTTGCAAAATTAAACTTACTCTTTCCGTATGTCAGCAATCATCTTCCTTGGTATTTATCTAAAAGGACTGAGAATTTTATCTATGTATGAAAACCTGCACCCAGATGTTTATAGCTGCTTTATTCATAATTGTCAGAACTTGGAAGCAACTAAGATGTCCTTCAGCACATGCATGGATAAACCTACTATGGTATATCCATCCAATGGAGTGTTACTCAGTGCTGAAAAGAAGTGAGCTAAAAAGAAGTAAAGCCACAAAAAGGAAAAACTTTGGGGGAAAAACTTTGGTTTTAAAATTAGAACACTGGTGACTTTCAAGAAAAAACAAAACAGAATGGTGAAGTGGAAATTTTTTGAATAAGTAATGATAAAAACTTACTGAATGCTTGTTTTATGTAAAATGTTATGCAATAAACTCAAAAGGTTTTGTTGGGAAAAACACAATATTGGACAGACTTTCTGAGTTTAAACAATGTTTGAGTTGGAGATTCTTTCAACTGCCTAAGAAGATATTATGACAAAATACTGTCCAAGAATGATGAGACTAAAACAAGTTATTAATTATTTACCTGATTTTTAATTAATTCATTCATTTCTTACTGCCCAGTATATTCATTCTTCTTTTGGTAAAACAGCAAGAGGTTCTCCGTTTAAGTAAGTACTCTTCCCCAATTTTCACTATCAGTTAGTAGATGACACCACCATCAACTTAGGTATGGGTCCAAATTAAGTTAGGACAATTGATATAATGCTCCAGAGACAATAACTGATTTATGAAGCAGGGTATGGCTCAACTCAAGTCAATGAAAATAAGGTTCAGAAATTCTGTTAGCCTTCTAGGGAATTGTTTTCTTTTTTGCAGGGGACAGTAATAGGTGACATCCTAACTAAGCCCTCTTGCTGCTGCTTGAGACTAAACCTAGAATAACCAGGAAGGCAAACTGGTTATAGAATAAATCAGACTGGAAGGCATAGAAAAGACGGAAATCAGGACTCAGGTGTGATAACATCTTAATTGGTAGATTAAACCTCACCTGAAGCTTTACTTTTAGATAGTTTCTAAAAGTTTAGAAGTATTTCTAAATGAGTTAATATATTCCCATTACTATTTTTACTGGAATCATGTGAGTTTTATAAACTTGCCTTTCAAAAAAGTCCTAATGGAGAAGTCTCTAGTAGCTTGCAAAAAAAAAGGCAGAGATGAAAGTTCATGAATGCAGAGAATGGGCTAAATCTAGAAAGACTGAAACCAGAAACAAAGACTCTTCAGAGGTACTTTATTTAGCTAGAGCTTGGGCTCTTAAATAATTAATTCTTTATTCCTCTGTGCTCTAGAAGCTGCTTTCTTAGACTCCAGTTGACACTGATGTCATCCAACCCTGTATGAGAACTCACTGTTCAAATGTTTCTTTTTTTCTACTAGATTTGTAAAAGGAAAACTTTCCAGCCCTTGCTGAATGCCTGTCACATAGTAAATACTTATAGATAGCATTATGTTGACTTCTTGAGCAGGGAGGGCTGTGGTGAGAGCATTATTTGGCAGATTACTTTGGCAGCAGTGGGTTGAAAAGACTGGGATGGGTTAAGGAGGAACAGAGAGGGAGCCCAATTAGGTATGCATTTCAGCATGCCAGGGGAGAATGCATAAGGCTCCGAGCAATAAATCATCAAAATGTTAAGATCTAAGTCTAGACAGCCATATGAATAAAATGGACAAAGCCACACAGACAAATGTTCAGTATTTTTTATCCTGTTCTCTTTTATTCATACAAAGTTCCTAAAACCGTTGCCCATGGTAACATTCAGTGGAGAACTGACTGGCATTTGGAGGCATCTATCAGATCAAACATTGATGAAAGAGCCTGTTTCCTTTTTCTACCAAGTCAATTGTTCTAAATATAGACTAGACATGTTTCTCAGAGCAATAGCAGTGGCTAGAACTGGATTCCAGTAAGGCAGTGTCATTCCCATACACGAAATGTAAGCAAGCTTGAAATTAACGAGTATAATCTGAAAAGGCTAAATATTTAGAATATTCCAAGTATTTTTCAATTATTGTATTTTAGAGTGTTGACTTTCCACTTTCCGATGTGGTAGCATGATGCTGAGTAATAAGAGGAATTTGTAATCTAAGGAAGTATTGGTTGTAGAGAAAACTTTAATGCATTTGAATGAGAGACACTGTCTTCTAGGACAAACTTCAGAAACAGGTCTGGCATCCATTTCACAGCCGATTGAGGAAATTTTCTACAGATTCAATCTTAAAGGGCAACACACACACCACTCCTTTCATAAAACACTGTTTCTTTCATTTTTGTAATTTAAAGTAATAGTTCATCATTTAGAAAATTAAGAGAAGAAACAGAAAGAATGATGGCACTGCTCCATGACTTAATCTCTTATCAGAGATTCTCTTATCAGTGGTTCTTGTCAGAACCAGTATCAATACCCTTTTAAAATCGTGTCAAGTATTGGACGAACACACTAGGAAGTTTACTAAATTAGTTATCATGAGATGGGATCATTATACTGGATTATTCAGTGGGCCCAATGGAAGCAACAGCAGCAGGAGGTGACGTGATGACAGAAACCCAAAGAGAGAGAGACTGGAGGGTGCTAGGCTACTACTGGCTTTGAAGTTGGAGAATAAAACCATGAGCCAAGGATTGTAGGTGGTCTCTAAAATCTAGAAAGGACAAGGAAACATATTCTTCCTGGAGCCTCCATAAGGAAACATCCCTGCCAGATGTCTAAGACATCTTAGATATCTGATCTCCTCAACTATATATAAGATATATATATATATACATATTTATATATTGCTTAGCATGTGCCTGCTAAGTTGCTTCAGCTGTGTCTCTTTGCGACCCTATGGACTGTAGCCCACCAAGCTCCTCTGTTCATGGGGATTCTCCAGGCAAGAAAAGTGGAGTGGGTTGCTATGCCCTCCTCCAGGGGAACTTCCTGACCCAGGGATCAAACCTGTGTCTTTTATGTCTCCTGCATTGGCAGAGGGGTTCTTTACCACCAGCACCACCTTAAGTCACCCTTTTTATGGTCATTTGATCCACCAGCTGTGGGAAACCAATCTGCCCACTCTGCAGGGAAAAGAAAAAGTCTCAGACAAGTTAATCATCGTCTCTAGACCTCACTTTCCTAGTCTGTAAAATGGAAAACAAAGCAGTATCTGCCTCACAGAACAGTTTAATTCTGTAGATATATACAGAACATGGACAGCAGTACTTGGCATGTCCTATGGCTTCACCAAATATTAACTGTTGGTAAAGTACAAATGACCAAGCAAATGCAATGGATATTACCGATCCCTTTCTTATTTTCCCATTTGCAAATACAATCTATTGGTGATACATTTCCCAGAATTACTTAGTTGACCAAAATCAGGTATGAATATGTCTCTTCTTTTTATAACAGTTTTCAGCTTTGCTGTTGGGTTAGCTTACTTGCTGGGAGAAGGGACAGTCCCTAGTCATCTTTATTCTCTGCTTTATATTTAGGTGCCTGTTATGTTATCTATATCTCCCCCCACCTCTCTCAGACTTGCCTTTCAGTTGCCGTGTCCTCAGTTTTAAAGATCTCCCTAGGCCTATACAGTCACGCCTTAGTAATTGGTCTTGTCTTAGTTTGTGCTGCCAAAATAAAATACCATAGACTTGATGGATTCATCACTATACATTAATTTCTGACAGTTCTGGAGGTGAGGAAATCCAAGACCAAAGTGCAGAAAGTTTGAGTGTCTTTTGGAAAGCCCACTTCTTGCGGAGACTCCGCTTCTCCCTGTGGCTCACATGACTTGCTTGCGGTGCTTGTGGGAAGAGAGAGGGAGAGGTGTCATGTCTCCTCCTCTTTTATAAGGACGTTTGCCCCACCATGAGGCTCCTACCCTGACAATCTAATACGAACCTGGTTACCTCCCCAAAGCACCACCTCCAACTACCGTTATAGTGGGCGCCAGGGCTTCAACATATGTGTTTGGGGGACACAAGCAACATTTAGCATATAACAGCTTTCTTGATTCTGTAGAAGCTCCAGAGAACATCGATGCCCTGACCACTGTATCCTCTTCAGGGTACTAGGTTCTCACAGTAGTATCCCAGTTTTCACTTGTATTTGGGTTCTAACCGCCAGCCCAGCATAATACAATCATAACAGGGAAGATCTTTTTCCCCATCTTTGTAGTTAAATACAGGATTTAGGGGTTGTCTTGTGTTTGGGATCTGGCCACATAACTTCTTTTTTGCCACAAGGAGACTGGCCATATGCCCTCCATCTTTATCTGGGACAGTTTTAACTTATAACTATTGATCTGGAATAATATATTTTTTTAAGTTTCAGTTTAATGGCTGTGAGGCATGTGGAATCTTAGCTCCCTGACCTGGAATCAAATCCATACCCCCTGCACTGGAAGGTGAAGTCTTAACCACTGAACTGCCAGGAAGTTCCTCCTGCCAGAATAATTCATAACAATGCCACCTTTTCACTCTTGAAAGTGTCCTGGTTTGTACAATAAATGGCATGCTCACTCTGACTGGGCCTTTTGGTGAGTCAATATCTCTGAGGATTTATTCCTCATCTATAAAATGCAATGATACTATCCCCCCTCATAGGCTGCTGGATAGACAATGTAATGTGACTGATGATCATGGCATACAATACATACTCCTGCTGGGTTAGTTTCTTTCCTTTTCAATAATGACTGAGCACCTTTTAAAACCAAGGCAAGAAATGCAATCAGACTGGGGTCCACTGATTAACTAGGTTTGGAAGAAGGTATTTAAAAGTAGCATTTTGCTGGAAATGGAGACACAGGCTTAGTTAACTTGCCAATGGCCTAATGATAGGAAGGACCATCAAAGTTAAAAAAAAAAAAGAAACAGAAAAGATCTTATTCATCATCCAGTCTAATCTCCTCTCTGATATACTGAAAACTCCTTGCAGGACTATCTGTTAATTATTAATGTAAGTGGTTAACATTTGTAGATTTCATACCATGTCTAGAACATCACGTCAGCCACCTTACAATTGTTACCTTGAATGATCTTTATAAGAACTCTAGGAGGTAGGTACTATGAACATCTCACTGTGAAGACGAGATTTGCATATTCATGTAGTCAAAATCCAGGATCTTGCCTTCTAATGTACTTTTGGTGGCTATGTGGACTTTTGGTGAAACAATTAAAAATCTAAAATTTGCATCTGGGAAGCAGAGAGCTCAAAATGTCAAAAATTTCTAAATAATTTACAGGTGTTTCTTCATTGTAAAGGTAGCTTTATTTTATGAACTTTATTCTGCAAATGTTAAATCCTATTTGTCAGCGGTCTGTCCTTAACCATCATGGAATGCTATCGTATCTTGAAACACAGTGAGGTCCTCCATAGTCCCTGCGGAGTCGCAAAAATCACAAATTTTTTTCCAACCATCAACTGATTTCAACATTTGGGAGTTTTGTTGTTGTTATTTTAACCAATGGTAAAGTCATGATGTGATAACCGAACAGTTGACAGAGAAGCACTGAAGTATACTAGAAACTGTTCAGGGTCTTGCAGACAGGAGAACTTCATTCTGCTTGATCTGAAATAACTCATTATGCAAGCTGGAACTAGTTATTTTATTACTTTGTGACTTAATTACCTTTCTACAAAATAGAAGCTTGGCTAGACTGTCACTAACATCCTTTCAAGTTTGACCAGGCTCTCAGTCAGACCAGATTCTCTGAAATATAGCCCAGATTCCATGCAAACTGTCGCTTTGGCAACACAGCCTGGTGCTTAGAAAGAGCTCAGGGCATTCAGAAGGATTCGATTTTGTATTTTGCAGATGGAAACTAATTGAAATTCTGTAGGTAGATCAAGTGTAACAACGAAAGCATGTACAGACACCTCTAGCAGACCCTGAGCCCAGAAAGACTTCAGTCTGCCCACAGCACCACGCATGTTGCTGTGTGATGAGTAATCATCTGTCTTCAGGAAAGTCATCACTGAAAGCAGAGCTTAGTTGGGTCAAGGACACTAGGCTGCTTATTTTGGGATGGATCATGTTCAGGACCTTGGAAACTGGAGCAATTTTCCCATTCTGCACTAATAGATGCTTAACTTGATCCAGAGCAGAAGCAACAGTCTCAGAAGTAAAGTGCGTTCATCAGTCAGATTTCACTGTGCCCTGTGATTCTGAGAACAGTTTCAGTCTCTCTTCTCTGTTCCCATCTTTGGCCCATTCTTTTCAAGGGTTTCTTCCCCAAAGTTTGAAGCACACATGACTGGTCAAAACTTTTCTAGCTCCTTTTCACTGCTCTTTTTCCTTTTGTGGCATCTTATGAGAATTGTCTCTTGCTTACTTATATTTTTGTATTTGAATTTATCACTACTTATGTCTTGATAAAATTAAAAGACACTTGCTCCTTGGAAGGAAAGCTATGACAAACCTAGACAGCATATTAAAAAGCAGAGACATCACTTTGCTGGCAAAGGTCTACATAGTTGTACCTATGGTTTTTCCAGTAGTCATGTATGGATGTGTGAGCTGGATTATAAAGAATGTCTATCGTTGAATAATTGATGCTTTCAAGCTGTGGCAAATACACTTGAGAGTCCCTTGGACTGCAGGGAGATCAAAGGATTCATAATCCTAAAGGAAATCAACCCTGAATATTCATTGGAAGGACTGATACTGAAGCTGAAGGTCCAATACTTCGACCACCTGATCTGAAGAGCTGACTCACTGGAAAAGACGATGAGGCTGGGAAAGGTTGAGGGTGGGAGAAGAAGGGGGCCACAAAGGATGAGATGGTTGGAGAGCATGACTAACGCAGTGGACATGAGTTTGAGCAAACTCTGTGAGATAGTGAAGGACAAGGAAACCTGGCATGCTGCAGTTCACAGGGTCACTAAGAGTCAGGCACAAGTTAGCAATGAACAACAACAACTGTCTGTGTCTATTTGTGTCTCCTAAGTTTCATTTCTATAACTTCTACCCCACACAATCAAGCTGGACCTGCTCTTTCAACAGGAAAAAACGATTAACTAGTTATCAAGATCAATTCCATTCTATTTATTGACAACATGCATTGTGCTTTCACTCGTGCTTGAAAACTGAGGTTCACAAAGGATGCAAACATACTGCTTCTTCTCCTTTGAACTGGCAAGCTACTGGAGAAATGGACAGATAAATTATGCTTTATTTCAGTGAAACTGACTGGTTTTCAAAACAAGAGCTTCTCAAACAGCCTATGGCAAAGGATCAGTTTTTGTTCTGTTTTCCCCAGTCCATAGTATACAGATACAATATTAAAATACAATACAGTAGTTATGGATGTTGTGACAATATCAGATTGCCACCAGTTTCTAAAAGTTTGTGCTCAATTTCTGTATTTTATCCTAGCAAATGGGCCCCTAATAGTTTGCAAAATAGCCTTCTCCTACAGACTACAGTTTGTGTAGCATTTAGTTAGAAAAGCTGAAAGAAAATACTGTTGGAATACAGATGAGTGTGCAGTTCATCCTGGCTAGGGCATGGCAACAGTCTCACAGAATCACTGGGGTCCACTTTCTAGTTCTCTTCTTCCTCCATCTTTGCTTTTCAAAGGCCAATGAGTACGTCCGTCTTAAAGTCCAGTTTCCCTTTACTTTTTTTCTAGATCTGGTAACCTCTACCTTTCAAATCACTCTTCTGCTCTTCGTTTGTAACAATTTTCCCCTGCTCCTTATCCAGAAGCTTCCTATTCCTCAGCAGTGTGCCATCTTTACACTCTACACTGACTCCCTCATGTGCTTCTTCTGTCCCTTCTACAGATTTGGGCAGTTAGGGTTCACCACACAAAAGCAGACAGAGCTCTGAACACACCCTTCTTCCCTTACGCTCCTATAACATCTCTCTGTACTGTCACTGAAGGCCTCTGTGATCTAGCGCTCATCTAATTTCCAGTTGTTTTCATCACAACTATCTAATTATGTTTGCAACCCTGCATCACAGATGAATTATTTACTGGTTTTCAATGGATCCTAGATGTATACATCTTCATGCCATCAATCATATTTTCTTTTCCCTTCTGCCTTAAAGTTCTCCTACTTTTTATGATTCCCCAGTAGCCCCACCTGCCCCACCAGACCACCTCCACAAGAAAGAGCTATTCCTCAATGCTCAGCTTGAATCCCACACCTATCCTGAAATCTCCAGAGACTGTACTACAATTAGTTAGAATAAAGGCCCAATTTGCCAATTTTCTGATGTATTCCATTTTGTTTTCTTTCTGGTATTAGAGACTGCCTCCTCAAAATATGGTGATATGCAGGCACATCACTCGTCATCCATGCAAGTTTGCCAAGGGCAGAATTGATACCTTGATCACTCTCAAATAGGGACCTACAACTGTGCCTTGGTTTGTCCCTGTGTCAATTATTTACTTATTCATTTGTCTACATGGAATTTTCTGAACCATCTCAGCCTTCCATGAATGCACAGTGTATCGGGAGAAAGCAGATACATTAACAGGTAATTACCGGGCTATTTGGTAAATGCAAAGAGAGTGTTTTGCACTGAGCAATATAGTAGACGGAGAGTGGATGTCCAGCTCAGGATAAAGATAAAAACAGTGTCTGGGGAATCGTTCTTTAGGAAGTATCATGTGAGATGAGAAAAAAAAGCCCAAAGGAGGCATGCAGGAAGGGGCCCAGAGGGAAGTATCCAGTCAGAAAGGACAGCCTGGACAAAGGTTCTAAGGCAGGAAACAGCTATATGATGTACACAGGAGGTAAAAACAAGCAAATCTATAGAGAATGAAGCTTCAGAGGGGCGGCTACTCAGGAAGTGGGCACGTAAAATTTACAAGTGTAAAGAAGCAAAAGACTTCTTGCAAACAAAATTGTTTGATAAGCCAACATAAACACTAACAATATTAAAAAATAAATGATGAATGATCTATAATGCTAACATTCAAAAGATCGATTTAATGTACTGATACTTTATACTTTCCTGGGTCGGGAAGATCCCCTGAAGGACAGTATGGCAATCCACTCCAGTATTTTTGCCTGGAGAATCCCATGGACAGAGGAGTCTGGTAGGCTACAGTCCTGAGGGTCACAAAGAGTCAGACACGACTGAAGCAACTTAGCATGCGCACATGCACTTTACACCTATCTGATTGTTTTTCCCTTTTGATTCTGCTACTTGACACAGTTCCAAGAGTGGAACTGTGGCTTCTTCTCTTGGGCAGCTGAGGCCTACTTGTTGTACATGGTTAAGAATCATTTAACCAACCATTATTTCAAATAAAATAGTCTAGCAACTGTACCAGAGTGAATTAAGTCCCGCCAAAATTCATGCCCACCTGGACCTTAGATGTGATTCTATCTGGTCTTTTCAGATGAAATCAGCTAAGATGAGCTCATACTAGAGCTTCCATGGTGGTAAGGAATTGGCCTACCAATGCAGGAGATGAAAGTTTGATCCCTGGGTCAGGAAGATCCCCTGGAGAGGAAAATGGCAAACTACTCCAGTATTCTTCCCTGGGAAATTCCATAAATAGTGGAGTCTGGCAGGTTACCTGTCCATGGGGTCACAAAAGAGTCAGACATGACTTAGTGACCGAGCATGCTTGCATTTACACACGAGCTCATGCTGGATTGGAACTGACCCCAAATCCATCTGGTGTCCTTACAAAGAGAAAATTTGAAGGCAGAGATGAACACAGAGAGAAAGAGAAGATAGCCATGTGAAGATGGAAGCAGAAACTGGGGTGATGCAGCCACAAGCAAAGAAATGCCAAGGATTTCCAATGACTACCAGAAGATAGGAAGCAATGAGAGAACTCTACCTGGGAGTGTTCAGAGAAACCATGACCCTGATGACACCTTGATTTCAGACTTGTAGCTTACAGAACTCTGAAACAGCAGATTTTTATTGTTTTAGGCCACCCAGTTTGTGGTCATTTATTGCAGTAGTCCTAGGAAACTTATATAACAATCTAAATAGATGAGACCTACACACTCTTTCTTAGTTTGGCCTAATTTTCTCAGAAATGTCTTCTCCCTTACTGTCCTAGACAATTTCATTTCCACACAGTGTTATGCTGAATTTCACAAACTGATGTATGACCAGATTCTCTTAAAGGTCTATGAATTTATTCTTGCTCTTTTAATGCACTAAAATTTGCTAAATGAATCTCATTTAATTTTAAACAAATTTGAACTTCCTCATATTTTCGATGTATAAAACTTTTAAGTTCCTTGTATTGTTGTATCTTTCTCATATAAAGTCACTCCAGGTTCAAAGCATATTTGTTAAATATTTTCGAAAGTACTATTTCCCAAGGCATATTCTTTACCTAATCAAGGAATGCTACTTATGTAGGAAAAACATCCAAGTCTGCAAACAGGTATGATATCCATTTTACTAGTGTGTAAGCTTTGATAAAGATGAAGGCTCTAGGGTTCCGACATGTCTTGGAAGGGTATCTCAATACTGAGTTGGCTTTCTGGTAAAAAAACAGACTGTTATTACTCCTCTTTCTGATAATGATAGGCAGCCACTGAGTTCTACTTAAAGGGCTAACCATGTGTATTTACAGGAAGATTTGCAATGACTATACTCCCCCTTAGATGTCTCTGCCCAGACTTGAGAGTGCCACTTAAGCATTCATTTTGTTTGACAAAGATGGGAAGCCATTTGTCGGGAGGTGAGAGAAAGGGTGGCATGGCACTTGAAGCTGCAATAACATCAATAATTTGTGGGATCTCAAGCCTATTTATCTCTAATGTCCAAACCTTGTGCACAGATGCCTGACTTTCCCAATTGTGGTCAATGTCAAGACACAGATAAGCGTATGCACTCAATCAAAGGAAGGAAGGAAGCTGCTGATAGACAAGGGCACACATAAAGAATATGAGCAGGTTAATGATGTTTTCCTCAATGAGGGGAAATTACCAGTTCTTTATACCGATGCTTGCATTTGACAGGGGGACCTTGATTCACTGCTGCTGATAAATTGCTTGGTAGCATGAGTACTTCTGTGCTCAGACCCCGACGTCTGTTGGAGATACAGTTTTTGTTCCTTCTCCTGGTAAGCTAAGGTACAAATTCCCCCAGCAACTTCAGCCGTGTAAAGCATCAGTGTCACCCTGAGGACAGTATTGTGTGCACAGAAGAGCAATGAGATATACTTGTTGAATTACAAATTTGGGCTTATGCATATAATGCTTTGATTAAGATTCATTTTAACCTGTTTATAAAACAGTTCTTTATCCATGACTATATTATAGGTAAATAAGGAAGAATTTGATAAAAAAGAATTGGGTAACAAGACTTGGTTATAACAACTGGCTACTGGGCGTATGTCTAACAGGCGATGTATATATAAACTTAAAAATTATTTCTTATATAACATTCAATAGTTTTTATGTCTATTTATTTGAATTAAAGATATTTTATTCATTAAATCATTATTGAGAACTTACTATGTCTTAGGCACAGCTGAAGATCTGGGGTTTAATTCATTGTTGAAGGAATAGTAGAAGAATTTGACTAGTTCATTAATTCATTTCTATATTCACTCATCCATACATTCACTCATGAACATTCTCAAGAGTACACATCCTCTGCAAAGCATTCTGTTAAGAGTTATTACTTATCTTCATGGAAACTCCCCATTCTAGTACAGAAGGTGGATAAAAAAGTAATTGCTTGAAATGCAATGTGTGTTATACATATATACTTATACATGTATTATATATTGTACATACTTATATATATAATACATGTTGCATATATTATATGTGTTGCATATATATATATATATATATACATATGAATACATGAGGTTTGGTGATAGAAATAATGAGGTGTTCACTTAGCTCAGGAGGAACGATGTAGGGATGAGTGAAAGCGGCAGGTGAGGCAGAGAGCTTACTGAGGAGGAAGCACTTAATTCAGAATTTGAAAATTGATTAGATTTTTGTTAGAACATCTGAGAGAAAAGGCATTCCAGTGAGGGGTGAGGGGATGTGAGAAGTGAAAGAGGGAAAGGAAACAGAGAATTGTGGTATGTTACCACTGATAGGAAGGCGTGAGCCTAACAGGCGTGGAAAACAGAAACAGAGAGAGAGAAAGAGAGAGAGGAGTCAAGTAAATCGAAGACTAAAAATGTTCCTTGAGTTTGGGATTTAGAAAGTCGCTGGTGACATGATAAAAGCTATTTCTGTGAAATGAGGGCAATGATGCTGGATTATAATTAGTTGTAAGACTGCCCCGGGAGACCAGGCGTTAGCTCATGATGCCTGAACACAGATGGTGCCTAGTAAATATTTCCTGACTATTGAATGGATACATTCATAATATTTTAATGTAAATACAAGAAAGGAAAGAGTACAAGGCTTTGGGAAAGAGGGTCGTGATTTGGGGGAGAATCAAAAGTATATTTATAGACTCATTGACAGGGAATAAGCAGAGACTCAAGATTCAGAAGAGAGAGAGATGAATACGAGAGAACAAAGCCCAGTGGAAGCAGGGGAGACAGAAGAAATCAGATCCACAGTAGAGGGTAAGCCTCGAAGCAGAAAGAACAAATTTCCTCTTAGGTCAGTCAGTTCATCAAGAAACCTGTATGGGGCACTTCTATGTTGTGGGGACTAGAGTTTCACAAATGTATCCAGAATCATCTTACCTTTTGTCAACATTGTTCCATCTAATCTGTTAACCTTCAACATTTTTTATTATGATTCACAGAAGGAAACAGATCTTATGCTATGACTCCCAAAACACTCATATACACAAACGTAGATAACTTATACAAAAGTTTCACAAAACTTATTCCTAACATTTGTTTATATTATGTGTCATGCCCTGAGATAGATTGCATTTTATTCCATTTTATTTAAAAATTTTCTGATTAAGACTACAATACTTATTTCACTGCTGTAAGAATTCTTAACATTTTTTGGTACTCTGGACATCCTTGATAGTCTGGTCAAGCCTGTGGACAACTCAGAAGCATTTTTTTTTTATTATTATATAAAATAAAACATATGTGGTTACAAAGAAAATCAATTCTATTTCAATGCAGTTATCAAAACATTAAAATGACATCAACAATGGGTCTAATTACTATAATTTCAAAGTAGTGAAGAACACAGAGAGTATTTGAGATATCTACAATTATGTGATATGAAAATATTTTAAAGTCTGCTGCTGCTGCTGCTGCTAAGTCACTTCAGTCGTGTCCGACTCTGTGTGATCCCATAGACAGCATTGGTTATAAAGTCACAAAAACTACGACTAATAATGTGACTTTGTTGTTTCCACTTACAACTAAACAAAATGCTAAATTTCTCTTAGGATTAATGAAAATACAGATGAAATGTCCTTTGTATCCAGTTTCATAGAGCCCCTGAATGTTCTGGCCCACCTACCCCAGGGTAAGATCTTTGTGCTAATAGTGGTTTGAGGACTGGCTCCTGGTTCTCTGCATCACTTCCTACACACTTATCCTCACACACTCTGCTCTTGGTCATATCAGTCTCCTCACCTTTGTTAGGCTCATGGGGCATGCTTTGGCCTCAGGGCCTTTGTGTTTGCTGTGGCCTTCTCTGGGCTTCCCAGGTGGTGCAGTGGTAAAAAATATACCCACCTGCCAATTCAGGAGACACAAGAGACACGGGTTTGATTTCCGGGTAGGGAAGATGTCCTGGAGTAAGAAACGACAACCTACTCCAGTATTCTTGCCTGGAAAATTACACTGACAAGAGCCTGGGGGGCTACAGCCCATGGGGTCACAAAGAGTCAGACACTACTGAGCATGCACACATAACTGAGCGTGCTCACATACATGCCTCTATCTATAACATTCTGCCTAGTGCTCTTCATCTCAGGTCTCTGATCAAATGAGACCTCCTCAGAGATCTCACCCTGACTGAAGGCCCTAGAATACTGCCCTCACCCCATCAGTTCTATGTTCCTTTACCCTGTTTCATTTTTCTTTACAGTATTCATTTATTTAGCAGTGTATCATAGAACTATTTGGTTAGTGACACCTCTCTGTAAGTTCTCTGATGCAAGGATTTCTATTTTTTTTAATGTTTTTGTGTTGTAAAATTCACATAATATGAAGCATACTATTTTGACCATATTTAAGTGTACAGTTCACTGGCATCAAGTGTATTCACACTGCTGTGCAACTTTCTCCATCAGCAGGAATTTCTTTGGTTTAACCACATTACAGTGTCTGCCATGTAGCAAGTGCTCAGTTAATACTTGTTGAAAAAAATCATCTCAATAGGCTGATAGGTGCTTAAATATCAGGCATATCCAACATGCATGGGGCTCTAAGAGGAGAGAAGGCTCCTAGGGTAAGGTGTTGTCTGGTTACAGTCAATGTCATCAAAGACTGGAGGAAAAGAGAAAATCAAGCACTTGGAGAGATGTTTAGGTTTCTATCTAGATAGTCTGAAATCATGCTTATTGAAAATAAATGACTTTTTCAATCATACATTAATGGCCTTGACTTTCAAGACTATTTTTTGAATTTTCTCTTTACTCTCTAAGCTCTGCATTAATTGAGGATTTGAGTAAGAAGCAACTCAAAGTAGGCTTATAGAAATAATACAGATGGCAAGGTAAATATCATGCAAGTGTTTGGAAAGATGAGTTTTATTAACAACGAATGGGGCAGGTAGGATTGACATAGCATTTGTATTTATATAACCACGTTATTTTCCATAAGGAAGATTAATTTTTTTATTAAATATAGTACAATGATTTAAATCCATCAAGAGGGAAGTGTGACATTTGTCTTAGCCTGCCACTCATTGATTTTACTGACTTTTTCCTTATTCAAATGTTTTTCTCCTCATGCAAATTTTTATATTAACCAGGCTTGAGATAGGCATGCTTTTACGATGACTGAAAGAGTATTTCAAGATAAAATGTCAGCAAGTCTTATTTGAAAATGCCACATCCAGTAAGTTATAGTATCTGATACTGAAATCAGAAATTGACTTTTTTTTTGGCCCTGCTGTGCAGCATCCTGGGTCTTAGTTCCCTGACTAGGGATCAAACCTGTGCCCTCTGCTGTGGAAGTGCAGAGGTATTTTTGTTTGTTTTGTTTTTGGCTGCATCACCCAACTTGTGGAATCTATTCCTGGTGGTCCAGCAGTTAAGATTCTGTGCTTCGGCTGCAGAGGGCAGAAGTGTATCCCTGGTTGGAGAACTAAGATCCCAGCTTCCACCTTCCAGGCTGCTGCACAGCTTGGCCAAAAAATTAAATAAATAAAATAAAATATAAAAAGAAACAGAGTCTTAAACACTGGACCACTATGGAAGTCCAACATACTTTTAATTAGCCTCCAGTTTAGTAAACAAATATTTGATAAATGTCATTTAGTTTGTCCTTTAAGATAAGCCTTCAGTTGGTGCAAATTCCCCTCTACATTACGTTCCTTTGTCCTTAAAAGGATCCTATAAAGCTATAAAGAAAATGTACATATGTGGTGAAATTACCTGATGCCATAAGCAGAACAAAAAATAATTAGTAAATAATTTACTATATACCAAAAATAAGAACATTCAAAGGGTCAGAAAAATTCTTTTACTCATTTATCCTGCCAATATTGAGTTCAAAATAATGCTATCTGCTGGGCTTGGTGCTGAACATATAAAGGGAACAAGTTAGACAAGTTTATCTTCTTGGCAGTAGACAATGAATAAGAAAATAATGACATGTTCACAAAATCAGTGAGTTCAGCTACTTACAAGTGTTATGAAGACAATAAGATAGATAACAGGATTTGGTACACATAGATTTTTGAAGTCCCTTAGAGTAAAGGCAATGCACGGGGGCAGAAGGGCCGAGAGAAGCTACTCTACATTCAAGGTCAGGAGAGGTGGCTGTGAGGAGATACCCCTTGTCCAAGGTAAGGAGCAGTGGCTGCGCTTTGCTGGAGCAGCTGTGAAGAGATACCCCACGTCTAAGGTAAGAGAAACCCAAGTAAGATGGTAGGTACTGCGAGAGGGTATCATAGGGCAGACACACTGAAACTAGCCAATCTGATCACATGGACCAAGCCTTGTCTATCTCAATGAAATTAAGCCATGCCATGTGGGGCCACCCAAGACGGACGGGTCTTGGTGGAGACGTCTGACAGAATGTGATCACCTGGAGAAGGGAATGGCAAACCACTTCAGTATTCTGGCCTTGAGAACCTCATGAACAGTATGAAAAGGCAAAATGATAGGA